>NC_064861.1:54214158-54306658 GCF_024139225.1 Suncus etruscus
CTTCCTTATTTTCTAATCCACTTGAATTATCAGACAATCTAAGCCTATAAAGTAAATAGTATTATCTACAAGGAGAAAGAAATATAAAATTTATGAGTTGTTTATCTCAGAAAAATAACATGGTAACCTTTTTCTCCCACATCAATATGTTAAAAGACCATAGATCCAGACAAAAGAGGAAAAAAATATTTGATTTGGTTGGAGTGGGAGGGCTTTGGTAGGGAGACTCATCCAAAATAGTGCTTAGGGGCCCCAAGAGGTACCCATCCATAGTCACTCAATTATATTGTCCATTCAGTACTGGGCCTATAAATATAAAACTGCTCCTCCTACATCTTAGGAACCACCAGGGTCATACCAAGTGGAACTCGGGAGACTATATGGTGTCAGGATCAAACCTGACATAGATACATAGATACATAGAAGTAACCCTTGTACTAACTCCCCAGCTAAAGAGAGGGAAGGTGTTTTCAACTGAAAAGATAACAAAAATATCAGAATATTTAAGAGGCTAGATTTAATAACTTCTGAGTTATTCTGCCATCTCGTAGCAATGCAATGTTGAACAATGCATGAACACTTTTAATATTGCATTATTTGTCCCTGAGTTTTTTGAAAACACATGTTCATCTGACAGTTATTGGGCACTTTCTCTGTCAAAAGAAATAGCCTAGATATTAGTGGCTTTATCATAGAAAAACAAGTACTCTACCTTTTGTGAGCTACCTATTTTCTATGGAGGGAGACATTCTGATATTTCTTGAATTATATCATGCATCACTGAAGGGTGAGTACTGTTATGTGTTAGATAGAAAATGCTTTCTGAGAAAATGACCCTGATCACATTCCAGGGCCAGTTCCAAAAGCATCCTCCATCTGAGGCACTGGAACCTAATGGAAAACCATGGACATAAGTACAAAGGTGAATTTGCTAAAGTCCAGTGCAAGCATTCAGTCGTTGTTGTTTTTAACTACTCATTCTGCATATCGATTTGCTAAACCTGGCATACTTCCTTGAAGGTCTCCTTTGCAGGAAAGGACCTTGAGAGAAAGTCCTCTAGCATCCTGTTAGCAAAGTACTTCTCCACATGCTTTGTAGAAATAAATCAATAGGAGGTTCAAAGCAGAAGCAGGAAAGAAAATTATAAAATGTGGAAGAGGACAATGTTAGAAATCAAATGACTTGCTTTTATCTTGAAAAAGGCGGCAAGATTTGATGATGAGTTGGCTATAGAATTGTGGAAAACTACAGTACTCCAGAGATGTGTATGTTTTTTTTTTGTTGGGAACACTTGTGTAACAAGAGCACCTTCCTTGGCTCTTTTTAGGCAGTATAGAGACTATCTAGTAATAAAAATTTGAGTTTTTTAGTCATAATTTCTTTCTCAGAATTTTAAAATGTGGGTCCAGTTATAGGTTCCTATATAAGCTACAAAAGAAGGAGAGAATTAAATTGGCAATTTCAGATTGTTGGCTAGGAAGGGGAAAAGGTTAATTCTTTGGATATTCTCCTTATAATATGAACACATGCATACATTTATGTGCATATATACGTAATTCTATGTCATATACAATATGTTATATAGATAATTTATTTCAGTTACAGCTTTTTCTGTGAATTTTTATATTTTAGAACATTAATCAATTTTATATACAAAATTATGTCTAGTCAGAGAGAGAGTACAATAATAAGATATTTGTCTTGCAAATCTCCAACACAGTTCAATCCCTCACACTGCAAGGGTCACTCATAACCATAGAGCAAGGACTACTTCCTGATAAATTTGAAATCTTATGGAAGATCTTGAAAGTATAAGCATTATAAGATAATTACACAAAATACATACTGTTTATCTATCTAGAGCATTTATGGAAGATTCTAAAATGCCTATTATTGGAGTATCTTTAAAATAGCATTCTAAATATACCTAAAAAGAAAAATCAGCCTGGGTGTTTGGTTCCTGAATACATATATGGGTTTTAAAATAAGAAAGAAATATGAGGGGCTGGAGAGATAGCAGAGTGGTAGGGCGTTTACCTTGCACACAGCAATCCAGGATGGCCCCGGGCTAGATTTCGACATCCCACATGGTTCCTTGAGCCTGCCAGGAACTATTTCTGAGAGCAGAGCCAGAAATAACTACTGAGCACCACTGGTTGTGGCCCAAATACAAAAAAAAAAAAAGGAAAGGAAAGAAAAGAAAATAAAGAAATATGAGTAAAGTGATTAATAATTGAAAGGCTGAATTGAGGTGAAAAGAAGTGATAACTGTGGCATAGTCAAGAAAAAGAAAAATTTGGGAGATGGGTATCTCAAAAGGTATGGACTTGGGTTCTGAAGCCCGGACATCTGTGAAATTTTCCCTTCCAAAAAGAATGCATTACTATTAAAGGCCTGAATGTGCACACTGGAGGTGGTTGAGGTTGATTCAACTTGTCATAGAAGGCTGAAACATTTCTAATTATAACTAACCTCATCTATCTTCATGGATAATATAGTATATGCAGAGGAGCAGTAATGCTTAACCTTCTATACATTTAGCATAGAATGAAACAAAAATAATTAGCAAGACAGAATTACTAGCATAGCTGAAAATCAGAGAGATAGTGAACTGAAAGATTTCAAGGGAACTTGTGGTTATTGGCTAAAGATATTCTGACCATTACCCATTATGGGCTTTTTATATGTATTCTATTCTACTTCTAAAATGAATATTACAAGTTTTATATTTGAGTAGATAAAACTTATGTTTGAAATATAAGTGAAATGTATATTAAAGGGAAATTCCCAAGAAAGGGAAGAAAAATTTTGTTGTTATGCTTTTTTTAGTGAGTCTATGATTTATCATATTTTACTGAAATTCATGTATACTAGGGAATAACTCAAGGACTGTGCATGTATAAGCTTTAATTTTTATGAATGGTAAAGTAGGGGACAAGAGCTATAGCGCTGCAAGTAGGATATTTACCTGGCATGCAAACAACACAGATTTAATTCCCAGCATTCCCCAAGCCTGCCAGGAAGTATTTCTGAGTACAAAACCAGGAGTAACTCCTGAGTCCATTGGGTGTGGCCTCTCCTCACAAAAGCAAAGAGTGATAAAATAGAAGTCTGTAATTTTTTTTTTATGAAGAAGCAGAATCCCACCAAAGTTCAGATTATATAATGACTGAGAAGCAGTGCTGAGATTCTGATTTAGAAGTGCCCAACACTAAGCCATATAAAATCTCTAAAATATTATTATACTTCTTTTTCAATATGTGTCATATTTGTTCTTAGTACAGAATGACCACATAATTTGTCTTGGTACCATGGTAATTTGCATCTATGACAAAGACAAAGTGGGACAGCAGAGCAAGAGCTATGGAGTCAAGACTATTTCAGACAAATTGGGACATGCAGCCATCCTCAAAGTATGTGATGAGTGTTCTATTGAAAGAGATCATATAATATAGCTACCTGTAGGGTTCTTCTTGAGAATTTGAACTATTACCTAATCTGCATTTATAAAATGCAGTCTTGCATCCAATTTGCAGGAATTATTCATCACAAATGGTTGATTTCCTGCCTTTACTCAGATTTGTGTAAGTGACTCAATTATAATCAAGAAACAGCAGAGCCTGCAATGTAACTATGCAATCATCAATATGGATCTCAAGCTTTAATGGGGCGCTTCTCTGATATTAAATGAAGGTTGAAAAAAGGCCAGAGTGTAAAGGATTTGCACTTCACTTTTTCTGGGGCTGGGGGTGGTGCTAATCGTGTATTTTCTTCATTATTCCGGTATCAGTGTTCCAAGTTTGCTATCTTGACAGGTTGGAGGGTTAGGAGAGACAGGTTAGGGAAGAGACCTAGTTAATCATCCATACAGAGCAATGCAATATGAATACTTGAATGCAAATGAAGTAAGCCTCTTCAGTTGTAAAAGTGCCATTGTCTCACATTCTCCATTCTTCTGTGGCATCATCTGGGAATACTTCAGAGAGACCATTTTGATTAGTTAGCATCCAGCTTTTTTTTTTTTTTTGGTTTCTGCTTTTCTGTGAGTTCTGTCTAATTAGCGTCAAGTCTTGGTTTCTGGTTTTGTAGAAGGCCTTGGTATGGTCATGTCCTTCTCTGGATTCTGATAAAACAAAGCATTCATTCATTAAGTAAATGGAGTACATCTAAAAAGAAGATTGTCTATCCTGCTCTGGCAATTTATTTATGGCTCTCAGAAAAGTTTTCCAGTCCTCAAGCTGTTTCTTATCAACGAGCCCTCCAATAGAAGGAAGCACAGCAATGTGGCCAGTTGTGTGACTAGTTCACAGCCAACACAGCACCCAGTATATTGTCAATATATAGTTTAATGTTTAAAAATTAGCCAATCTTTTCAAAATGTTCTTTCTTAGACTTGAATGTCCTTCTAGATAAATATAATAAGTAGGATGTTAACAGCAGTGGTTTCTTTGCAGACTCAGGGGGGTGCTCTCTTTTGAAACCCAGGTTATTCCTTTGCCCCAACAAGAGCAAAGCAGCTCTACTTCATTCCATGGTTGCATATTTCTTCTAGGCAAGAAGCTCCACCACCGCACTTAAAAAAAAAGCACCACCACACTGCAAAAGCCACAATGAGTAAACAATACAGAGGCTCACTACACTCAATAAGTAAAATGATAGTTCTAAAGACCCAACTAGTATCAGTCACTGTTAGAGTTTCCCTAATTAGGATTTTAGAGAGAAAACGTTGAAGATGTTCAAAGAATTCAAAGAAAATATGAATGGACAGTCAATAAGACTCAATAAGATATGACAGTAGAAATGAGAAAACTTCAAACAGAAATAACAGGACCAGGGCCCAGAGCAATAGCATAGTGGTAGGGCATTTGCCTTGCACGTGGCTGACCCAGATGTCCTATAGAGTCCGCCAAAGTCAGGAGCAATTTCAGAGCACATAGCCAGGAGTAACCCCTTAGCGTCATCAGGTGTGGCCCCCCAAAAAACAAACAAACAAAAATAATAATAGGACTAAATAGAAAAAACATAAAATAGTTGAGTACCGTTTATATCCATGCAAAGTCTTGGCATAGCAATACAGGAGAAACTCTGTGTGTATCACATATCTTACAGGATATTTTAGCGACAGCTTTTACCATCCTTGAGTTCAATTGATATTAAGTCAACCTATTTTCACAATATATATATGTATATATATATCAACTTTTTAAAAACACTATCATTTTTAGTTTTTGTTTTTTTTTCCCTTAATTCTCAAACAACCTTGGATCAACTTTAAAGGTTTTATTTGTATCCCATTTGTGGAGTGTTTACCAGAAAGAAGAAAATATTTCCAGAAAGAGGTAGAAAACTGAAAAATGTATTACTTTATCTATAAAAGTTCAGTGAAGAATGCACTGAGATAAAATGTTTAGAGTCAACAATTTTCAAAGGATTTAAAAAATTAACAAAAACTTATTGTGGTATATAGAATAACTGCATGAAGAGATGCAATGGATTAAATAGGAGCTATCTCAAACAGCCTTGGCCCCAGAGTATACCCAATGTATAACAAAGAAAGAAGAGAGATTGATTGGAGGAAGAGGAAAAAATTATAAAAGAATGGGGGCTAAAGGACAAGTGGTCTCAGATGCATTGGTGGTATTAAAAAGAAAAGAACTAAATATCCAAGCCAAAGGCAACAACATTGGTATCAAAAGACCAAAAATGTAACAATATAAACTTAAAATAGGTCTGTTATACTGGTAGGCTGAGGGGCAGGTAGGTTGGTATGAGATTATGGGATGCACTTGAGGAACATTGATGGAGGGAGATCGACACTAGTGGTGGGAATGGCTCTGATTCATTGTATGTCTGAAACCCAACTATAAAGGACTTTGTAAATTACTATGGTTTCAATAAAATAAAACATAATTTAAAAAAGTAAGTAAACAAAAAAAGGGACCAGAGAGCTTAATTATAAGATCATTGGTCAGATAATAAAGCATAAATTGCCTGGAATTTTGAAATATTTGTAGTACAAGAAAAAATGGCTCAAAAGACAGGAGAACATGGTATTGCATGTTGGTTTAGGGGTTCATTTTTAATCATAATATATTCCCCAAACATTGTACCTGGAGTAGCCCACGAAGTGTCAATTAATATGACCCTCAAAATAAATCTCAGTAAGGTAAATTATTTTAGGTATATATATTGGTTTGGGGGCCATATAAGTGATGCTCAGAGATTACTCCTGGCTATGCACTCAGAAATAGCACCTGGCTTGGAGAACCACATGGGATGCTGGGGGGGGGGGGGGTCAAACCATGGTCCATCCTAGGTCAGATGTGTAAGAAAACTGTGTAAGAAAAATGCCTATGTGCCACCACTCTGGCCCCAGGGATATATTTCTTTATGTATCACCTAGAGAGGGAAATAACATGTGTGACTTAGATTTAAAAAAAAAAAGGATGAAGAGAGAAAAAAGTAGTTGTATATTTTTATATTAAAAGCAGTGCCTTCTTGGGGCCGGAGCAGTGGTGCAAGCGTTAGGGCATTTTCCTTGCATGCGCTAACCTAAGACAGACCATAGTTTGATCCCTTGGCATCCTATATGGTTCTCCAGGCCAGGAGGCATTTCTGAGCACATAGTGTCACCGGGTATGACCCCAAAAGCAAAATAAATAAATAAAATAAAATAAAAGTAAAACAAAAACAGTGTCTTCTAGAAAATGGGTATTTCTAAAAGGTATATTGGAAAAGAGCAATTTTATAATATAGTCCTCATTTTAATATTTTTTTTTGTTTTTCTTTTTTTTTTTTTTTTGAGCCACACTCAGTGACACTCAAGGGTTCCTCCTGGCTATGCTCTCAGAACTCGCTCTTAGCTTGGGGGACCATATGGGATGCCGGGGATCAAACTGCAGTCTGTGCTAAACTAGCACGGGCAAGGCAGATGCCTTAATGCTTGCGCCATTCTCCATCCCCTTTACCTTTTATTTGATATATATTTCTCTGATTAAAAATTTGTAAATTACTCCAAAGAAAATTCAAGCCTAATGGTTTTTTTAGGTAAAACTTTTATGTAAGCTCAATATTCAAGCCAAGTCACCTCCAGTGAATGGCCAGTGAAAATTTAACTCTAATCAAAGGGAGTTGGTAAGGGCCTTTTGTCTCATTTGTGATCTTATTTATATTGTTATTCTTGATTTAACAATAAAGTTTATTAATTTTATGGTACTAACTATTATTCAATACATTTGGCTCTATTCATTATTATATGCTAGATTAAACGTAAGAATAAATGGTTACAAGAAAATAGATAAAAATATAAGAACTAGGACTCTAGCAAAGTTACTGTATAGCAAAAGAAGTGCAGTTTTTGTTGCCTGGAAGGAAATATTTACTCACCCATATCTGACTAAGGACTAATATCCAAGATATATATTACTCAAAAAATTTAACAATTTAAAAACAGGCAATCCCATAAGAAACTGGGGAAACATGCTGAAAAGACACTTCTTCAAAGAAGGTATGCTGATGAGTCAATAGTTATATGAAAAAGTGCTCTTATCACTTATCATCAAGGAAGTACAAATCATAACAATCATATTTCACCACACACCCATGATATTTTACACATCAAAAAGAGTAGAAAGTGGGCCAGAGCAATAGCACAGCAGTAGGGCATTTGCCTTGCACCCGGCTGACCCAGGACAGACCTGGGTTCCACCCTAGGCATCCCATATGGTTCAAGCCAGAAGCAATTTCTGAGTTCATAGCCAGGAGTAACCCGTGGGTATCACCAGTTGTGTCCCCAAAACAAAGAAACAAACAAAAACCTAAGTGTTGATGGTGATGCATGGGAAAAGAAAACCTCATTCACAATTGGCAGCAATATTATATGGCCAGCCCTATAGAAAATAGTATAAAGTTTCTCAAGAACTGAACTTTCATTTGAACTAGCAGTACTGTTTCTTGGCATTTATTTCTAAAGTCCAAAATATTATTTTATGATATTTTTTACTCCCTTGTACATAGCAGCACTACTCACAATAATCAAGATTTGGAAACAACTCAAATAGTCAAGAATAGTGGAATAGATATATATTTCAATCCAAGTACCCAAGAGGTGGTATTTATACACCAAGAGATACTACTTACTCAACAAGAAGAAAAGATGAAATCATGCAATTCACTGCAGTGTGAATGGGAAAGAAGATATCATACTGAATTAAGTCAGTCAGAGGAAGAGAAATTAATGCAGAAAATTTTATCTCATATGTGGAATATAAGTAAGTATAGCAAGTAAAAACCAAACAGCCAATATCCCAACCCTCAGAGATGATCTAGAGTGCTGAGTGGGCTGAGCAGTAAAAGGGGACCTAAAGACATTGGTGGAGGCATGATGACAGTCTGGAAGTGGTTGTGATGTTGGAACATGGTGTACCTGAAACTTTGTTATTAGAAGTATTGGAAATAAACAAAAGGGGGAAATGTTTCCAGAGTTCCAAGAATCAAGCTAATCATCTGAAGAAAATGATTGGGGAATCATTTTGGGAAATGTTTGGGGAAAGATAAGTTTCAATCTCTCATTTTTATTGTTAAGGAATCACTGAAGTTGGTGTTTAATCAACTGCTTCTATGGCATCCCTTCAAATATGTAAAAATCTATATGATGTATTTTGGAGACCTATTAAAGGTATTCTGTTTTAAGACTCCAAAAAGTCTTAACAACTAAGAATCTGTTATCAAGCCTGCAAATGTGTTATTCTTCTGGCTTCTGACTGCAAAGGAAGGCAGATGGGGAAGTCTGAGAGAATCCAAATATTACAAATATTTGATACTTTCTTGCTGGTTTGAAAGATAAAGGAGGACTGAGATCGCATTCTAACAATCAAGAAATAGAAATCTTCCAACAATCTGAATGGGACTAAAAATGTATTCTTCCTAGGTCAAGGATGTGACTTTGAGCAAAGGACGTAATTGGCATGTGCGAAGCCCTGGATTTGATATCTAGCAAAGCAATAAAAATAATTATTAAAATTATTTCTTCTAAGGACTTTCAGATAAGCACCTAGTTGAAGATATTTGAATTTTGACCCTTCAGATTGCTAAACAGAGAAACTGGATCAGTTATACTGTGCCTCGCTTTCTAATGTGTGAGAACTGGGGTCACAAATTTGTATTGTTGGAAGTTCTAAATTTATAGAAATGTGTTATAACTAACTTTATTCTCACTTAGTTCAAAAAATAGAGGCTCAAATAAGTTATAAATATATACTACATAGGTTTCACATGTGTTAATCTAACAGTACAACCTCTGAATTATAACTTGATCTGATCCTTTCTTCATGCTTCTGTTCCTATGTTCATAGAAAGAAGTTTTCAAACTTTAGCATTATTTAGCAGAATCAAATATGAGACTTTCAGTAGGCAGATTTCTTTCCCTCAACCCCCAAACATCTGATTTTGTTAATCTTAAGTGTAAATTAAGAATGTTTTACTATTTTCCTAGGTGATCCTGCTGCAAATTCCTTGGGGATCCATTTGTTGTTGTTATTGTTGTTGTTTGGGGGCCTCATCCAGTGACACTCAGGAGTTACTCCTGGCTATGTATTCAGAAATTGCTCCTGGTTCGGAGGACCATATGGGAAGCAGGGATCAAACCAGGTCTATTTTGGATCAGCTGTATGCAAGACAAATGCCCTACCACTGTGCTATTGATCTGACTGGGGGATCCACTTATTTTTTTTTAATCAAAGTGGATTACAAATCTTTCACAGTAATATTTTAAGTACATAGTGATATTGAATCAGGGGCATTCCCACCCCAGCACGCATCCCATTTCCCCCTCTTTTACCCCCCAGGCTGCTAGTATATGTGGTCCTCTCTGTATCTAATATGTTGTAAATTGGGTATTGATTCTGTTGTTGTTGGATTTGGATCTGGTGCTTAAGTTTGATCATTTTTTAATTTCTACTTAATGTTCATGTGACTGATTGGTCTTGGTCCCTCCATTATTTCCCCCTCCATTTGTGAAGTGGAACAAGATGGTTCAAGTTGTGTGGTTCTGTTTGAAGAAAAGAGGAAAAAAACAATAATAATAAAATAAAATGGAGCAAAACCCAAACAAGCAAAAAATGGGAGGAGTCCTTCTAGAGGCTATATCTATCAGTTTAAGAGCAGAGAGGGATCCACTTTTTTTAGGAGGAGAGTTCACACCTCACTCAGGACTTACTCAGAGATCATTCCTGGTATGCAAATGATATTCCAGAAGTAGAAGCTAGATCAGCTGTGCGCAAGACAAGTGCCTGGCTCACTATACTAATGCTTCAGCCTCTGGGGATTCATTGATATTTGGTAGTATATATGACGATGCTTTCTTCTTAATTTAATTTTATTTATTTTGTGTTATCAGGCATAGAGCATGTAAGACAAATGCTATTCCAATGAGTTTCATCCTGAGTTAATTTAATTTAATAATTTTGGTGGTAAAGGCAAACCCAGTGGTGCTTGGGGTATCCTGCAGTGTTGGAGATAGAATTCAAAGATTCTAGATGGAGCCTGACATTCTCACCCCCAAATGCACCAGAAATATAAGATAGTACCATTTTCTTGCAAAGGCATACTAAAAAAGGGAAATTTTACATATAAAAACAAGTTATTATCTACTAGGGACAAGAACTCATACTTTTTTGCAATACAGGGTCACTTCCTACCTTGAACATATGTCATGTGGTCCCAACTTAGACTCCATGCGATTAGACAGTGACCATCCAACCTGAACCCTAGATCTCAGACATAAAACCAACACAGTTCTCTGCAACAGCTCCAGAAACCAAACTCCCTCTGGGACATTCTTAATACTGTTCTGACACCAATATGTGCCAGTTTTGGTATAACATCCTGACAATGAGAAAATGGCAATAACTTGGTCTAAGAGCAGGCTGTCTCATCTCAACACCTAACAATAAGATGAAATCAGAAGACACATCATCCTTTGATCAGTGCAAAAGCTAAGATCACAAACTACAGAATACTGACTGTAATCACCATGACTGGACAGAACCTATCCCCGGACCAATAAAAAAGATCCTAGTCCAGGCTTTGGCCTACAACCTGTACAACAACCAAGATCTCTAATTCCAGAGGTCTGACTGAGACAACTGCAACTGAACAGAACTTCTAGAAACATAATGACTCTATCCTAGGGTTCATCCTGGAATAGGTGCAAAAACCAAGACCACCAACTACAGAAGACCGGTTAAAACAACAGTGATGGAACAGAACTTCTGGAACCATAAAGAAAGACTCCATCCTATGACATGTATAATTACCAAGATCACTAGCTACAGAGGCCTGATTTTATCATCCATGATGGAGTGGAAAACTTCCAGACATCACAAAAGGATCTAGGGGAGAGTAAAAGAGCATGAACAGAGCCTTTATTTATACCCATCACAGTATACTTCAAGGGCAGAGGAACCCTGTATCTCTTAGGCCAGGGGGATTCCCTTTCTAATCTCCCCAATTTTTACTGTGCCTATGCAAAAAAAAAAAAAGCACAAATTAAATTTTTCTTTAATTTTTTTTGTAAATGTTGTTGCTTGTGCTTTGTTTTTGTTTTTCATTCTTTTTTCTTTGCCCTTTTTTTCTTTTTTAACCTGTGCTTTGATTCGTCTTTATCTCAGGACTATGGTTAGTGTTCAGTTGTTGTCAGTATTGTCAGTGGTGCTTTTCAGGTTTTTTGTTTGTTTGTTTTTGTTTTGTTTTATTTTGGGTTTGATTTTTCTTGTATTATTTTTATGTTTTTCTTCCTTCTTCCCCTTTTTTAAACTGAGATTTAAAGTCTCTAGAAGGACTCCTCCCTTTTTCTGCTTGTTTAAATTTTGCCCCCCCTTTTCTTTTCTTTTTTTCTCTTACCTTCAAACAGAAATACATAACTTGAACCATCTTGTTCTGCTTCACAAATTGAGGGGAATTAAAGGAGGGCACCAAGACCAAACAGTCATATGAACATTGAGTAGAAATAAAAAAATGATCAGACTTGAACACCAAATACAAAGCCAACTACAAAAGAAATGATACCCAATCTACAACAGGCTATACACAGAAGGGAACACTTACATTAGCAGCCTGGGGGACAAAGAAGGGGCAAATGAGACATATGCTGGGAACAGGAGTGGAGGGAGGACAACATTGATGGTGGTAATGCCCCCGATTCAATGTCACTATGTACCTGAAATATTACTGTGAATGATTTGTAATCCACTTAATCAAAATAAAAATTATTAATATAAAAAAACTCAAGGATTCTGATTTTAAAACATGTTCTCCAACCCTTTGAGTCCACTCTCAGTCCTGATGATTTTCTTTTTAATATTCTTTGGAATGGATCTATCATCTGCAGGTTAGATTTGCTAAAATATTTTTTAGGAGACAGTTTTAAACTATGATGCCTTCTGCCCACTTGCTCTTTTGTGCGTGAGAAATGGTAGTAAAAATTATGCAGCCCTGCCTTTGCCACTTTTGAAACTTTAACAACAAAAAATCTTTCAGGGGCTGGAGAGAGCACAGAGGTGGGGCGTTTGCCTTGCAAGCAGCCGACCCAGGACCAATGGTTGTTCGAATCCCGGCATCCCAGATGGTCCCCCGTGCCTGCCAGGAGCGATTTCTGAGCAGAGTAGCCAGGAGTAACCTTTGAGGGCTGCCAGGTATGCCCCCCCACCACAAAAAAAAGTCTTTCAATTCTGTATCATGTCAAAAATGTTAACCACTCATCACCTTGCTTGGATTTTACTTAAACTCAGCAAGAGAATAAATTTCTGTTGTTTCATCTTGCATTTATAAATCTTCAGCAGACTGAATCCCCATTGTTAAGAATTTGAGAATAAAAATGTCAATGGACAAACAATAGAAAAATCTATATTCTTAAACTTACCCATGGAAAGTATTTTAAACAAGGCAGTTAAGATCCTATGGAATAATGAGATCAAATAACTATAAGTGCATGATCTACTAACTTTTAGCATATTTAGTAAGTTATTCAATTACCCCACCATCCACTTTTATATATTAATCATCACAGCAAGACCCTCATGCTGGTTTATGGTAATATCTTTATTTTTATCATCATCCCCCCAAAAAACTACTTATGTAATTTTTGTTTCTATAGGTGTGATTTTTAACTTTTAATATAAATGCAGTTATATGCTATACATTATAGCATCTCTGTTTCTCCCCTCAAAATATGTCTTTGTGGTCCATCCATGATGCATCAAGTATCATGAATTCTTTATGTCTTTTTAATTTCTGGTTATTGTTCCAAATAGATGTTTTAAACAAAAATACTGGAAGGAGGGGTTGGGCGGTGGCGCTAGAGGTAAGGTGCCTGCCTTGCCTGTGCTAGCCTTGGACTGACCGCGGTCGATCCACAGGCATCCCATATGGTCCCCCAAGCCAGGAGCAACTTCTGAGCGCATAGCCAGGAGTAACCCCTGAGCATTACCGGGTGTGACCCAAAAACAAAACAAAACAAAATACTGGAAGGATAATTACAATATTAAGTTCCTTCTTCCAAAGAAATTAATCTCTTGATTATTATTTCTCACAATTTTTCTACCAAAGAAAGAGGTGTGGCCCATAGAGATAAGAACTTGGCCTCATGCCTTACTCATTAAAACTGCTTTAAGAAAGAAGTCCTTTATTTTAGGGGAGCAGCAGGATTTCCTTTGTTTGAAACATGATTTGGGCTTAAGTATTAATGAATAATAGAAAATACTGATTATATACTTGCTACTTAACAATTTAAGCAAGTGTGGGTTGAATTTTGATGAACAACACTTTATATTTTCTGATTAGTAGCTTCTCTATAGATTAAGATATTTGGTTATTAAAAGTACAAGTGGGAAATTCTAAGGAGCTTTCCTTGAATTTCCACCATTTTATACTTTATATCTATTTCTCTTTTCTGTTTAAAATCTACAATCAGTGGCTGGAAAGATATTGCAGCAGGAAAGGCATTTGCCTTATATGTGAGCCAACCTCAGTTTTATCCCTGGCACCCTTTATGGCTCCCCAAGTCACCACTAAGGGTGATCTCTGAGGGAAGAGCCAGGAATAAACCTTAAACTTAGCCAGGCATGCCCCCCAAATCCCATATAAATGAATGAATGAGTGAATGAACAAATAAATAAGTAAATGTAATCAGATGCCAGAGAGATAAGTATCGGGATTAAGACTCATGTTTTGCATGTCCCCAATATTGAGTTGATCCCAGCATCATATGGTCCTTAAAAATCTCTTGATATAATACTGGAGATCTTTGGGCATCATTGAGTGTGATCCTAGAAGCCCCCAGCACTATTTAAATAGACTGAGCAATTGCTGGCACTGCAGCACCTAAACAATACTTTTTCCTTGGGTGTTTGAATTGGAATATAGACCCCCGTGTCAAGAACCAACCCCTTGGACCTGTTAAGCATCACTTGGGAGTCCTTCTTTGTAGAATCTGCAATCTCTCTGCATGACATGTTGAATGTAGTTCAAAATTCTCTCTATAGACAAGCATGCATCTAACTCTTCAGTTTTATTGATTTCTGTGACTCCACATTGTTCACTCTGTTCCTCCTATTTTGAAATTATTTTGAAATTTTTCTTAACTTTTGCTAAGTTCTCATTGTAACTTGCAGTTGTTTATTAACCTCAAACCAGAGTCAATGTCAATATTACTATTTTGCAAAATATTCTCCTCAAAAAAACTGGGCCAAGTATGCACAGAGTCTCTTGTTTCATTTTTTATCAATTGAATCAAGAGTGTTTTCAATAAGAAAAAATTCAATTTAAGGCAAAGGAGAAAAATCTTGAAGCACCCCTGCTTATGTAAATACCATGAGGCAAAGACGGTATCTGTCTTGTACATTATTATTGCTTTTCTGTGCTTTGAAGAATGCAGAAAAATTTATAACTTGATATTTTCAGCACAAAATAAATTTATAAATACTGGTATCCAAGGGTGCTTAAAATGACTCAACTAACATCTAATTTCAAGTAACTTATTCTTTCACTACACTTTTTCTGGGCAGAGATTTCTGATATTTTGTATTAACTCATCCATTCGTTTACTTACATATTTGCCAGATTCTTTTATAGGCCTGAAACACCATGATAAATAGACAAGCAAGGCCCTCCTGATGGACTTCTAGTATTATTGGAAGAGAACATCAATGATAATATACCCTGCTAAGATGATAATACAAACCGAAATGAATTTAGGGAAGGGTTTCAAGGTCAGAAAACCCAAAATGTTAATGAACTAATGCTGAGAATTAGGGAAAAACTTATTGGAGAATGACACCAATTAACTTATATATGAGTATTGAGTTAGACCTAACTTTCCAAATACAGGGATCAGCATGTACAAGAATATTCTGGCAAGAAAAAATAAAGTTCAGCCAAGATAGAAAGAAAGCTATTGAGGTTGCTACAGAAATGTGAAGAAAGCAATAGCTGTCAGGTTCTAGCAGAGCCTCATGGGTCCTAATATTTAATAATTGTGTAACCTTGGGCTGGGGAGATAGCTCAAAGAACTGAACCCATGTCTTTTTTTTTTTTCCGGACCACACCCGTTTGATGCTCAGGGGTTATTCCTGGCTAAGAGCTCAGAAATTGCCCCTGGCTTGGGGGGACCATATGGGACGCCGAGGTCCTTCCTTGGCTAGCGCTTGCAAGGCAGACACCTTACCTCTAGTGCCACATCGCCGGCCCCTGAACCCATATCTTGCATGCTGCTGATCCTAATTTAATCTCCTATAATGTATGGTCCTTAGAGGACTTCTTGGAGAAATCACAGAGCACAGAATGGGGAGTGGTCCCTGAGAACCACCCAGTATTGCCCCAAAACAAACAGAAAACTTTAAAAGAAGAATAATGATTTTTACTGCTATCTGTAAAGCATTTGTTGTTTTTTAAAACAGAGAAATACTACAGCAGATAGGACTTTGCCTTGCTCAATGTTTGATCCCCAGCATCACATATGTTCCCCTGAGCACTGCCAGGTGTAATCCCTAAGCATAGAGCCAGGAGGAAAACCCAATCATTGCTGGGTTTGACTTTCAAAATTAAACAATAACCAAAATAAAAAATACTATAAAATGCTGAGAAAGGTTTGGTACAATTAATTTACTATTCCCAACTTATTTTCTATGGAGAGAATGGGGTAGGCAAATATAGTTGGGCTATGGAAATTATTTGAGTGCAGTTGCAGTGAGTCTAGCTAAAAGGATATGCTTTAGTGGATTTCTAGTTCTCAGTCATAGAATTATCTTTGTAGGGTCCAGAGTGATAGTACAGATGTAGGGTGTTTGCCTTGCATGCTGATGACCCAGACAGACCTAAGTTTGATCTCCGACATACCATATGGCCCCCCAAGCCTGTCAGAAGCAATTTCTGAGCACAGGACCAGGTGTATGGCCCCAACACAAAAAAAAATGAATTAGGTTTATATTCAGAAGAGCATGATAATCTAAGACTATCTCAAAGTCACTCAGTGGTAGATGTGTTCTTGGTTTAGCTGTCTCAAAGGGGAACTATGCTGAGTCTTGTCCAATTTATCGCCACAAATCAAAAGACAACAAATATTATATACTGGGAAATTAGAGCTGAAAGAATACTCAGTGTCCCTTAATTCAAATTGGTTCTTCATATCTCCCTATTTGTGGCATACTCAGATATTTGATGTGTATTATTTAATGTCCTTGTTCCTTAGAAGTCTTGTGGATAGCAAAATCCAAGCCTTTTTTTAATGATACTAAATCCAAGTAAAAAATAAACATGTGTTTAGTTTAGTACCATGTTTGTGTCTCCATCAACTAGCTAATTTTGATTGAATTTTAAGACTACCTAGCAAATCTGGAATATTATTGGGCTTTAGAAACTTATATCTATTTACAGTATTATAATTTTATAACAGTACTTCATAATTTTGTCAAACTTCTCCCCAAAATGCTTGAACAACCGAGGATAGCTTAGGAACAGTAGAAACAGTTCTGCAGATAAACAGGTATTTACTGTGACATACCAGATTTTTAAAAACAGAGTAGGCATTTTCAAATAGAGAAACAAGGAAGTAAAGTGTCTGTTTAATCCTCATTAATAGGCTCTGCATAGACAGGTTAGGGAGAGGCAGCTCAGAAGAGACTCTTACACCAAGAATATCCATCACAACTATTAGATCTGAGGATTCAGTTCACGTCTCTAATTATATATGCATGCGACACATTAAACAAAGAAACTATTGAGTTCACACTCCCTTAATTATGGGTTCATGGGGATGCTGGTTTTGGCCAGGCTAGTTTCATTTTCATTACTCTGCTGACATTCTCCTGCAACCTCACTGCAGGTAAGTTTTCTTCCTAGTCATGTACTTTGTGACAGGTTAGCAACAATCCCAACTTCATGCTCCATTTTCTCTGCCTACTGAGGCAATTTGCTATCCATGCACTTTGTTATTTCCTCTGCTTTGTGGCTCCGACCTGTAAGGTGTTTCATGATGGGAAACTGCACTTTGAATACCAACACTTCAATTGCTCTCCTGGCTGAATATGATCTATGCTACTTTCGGGGGAGGATTTTAATATATAGGTCATCCTCTTACATTAAACAGTTGGTCAAGACTGTAGGCTGAGTTGTTTTGTGTTTTCTTTTTTTTTAAATGAATCTCTTTGGACATTGCAGATTTTTGGCATTTTACTATCTTGAGACTCAAATTTTCTGTGATTTGACCTTTGCCCACCACTCAGGGCTCATTTTCTACCACTCCTTTGATATTTAGGAATAGAAATATTAAACTGTGCCATATGCCCTGTATTTATTATGTCATTTTATTCTTCTTTTTCTTTTGCCATGGTTATTCTCTTTGCCTCTAAGACTCAACCGTCTCAATTTTTTCTTTTCTTGCTCAAACAACTGCTTAGTTTTTAAGGTTCCACTTAGATCATTGCCCTTAAGTAAACTTCAAAAATTTTTTTGTTTTTGTTTTTTGGGTCACACCCAGCAGTGCTCAGGGGTTACTCCTGGCTCCACACTCAGAAATCACTTCTGGCAGGCTCGGGGGACCATATGGGACACCAAGATTCGAACCAATGACCTTCTGAATGAAAGGCAAATGCCTTACCTCCATGCTATCTCTCTGGCCCCAAACTTCAAAATTTGAATCTCTTAAATTTTGGCTGCAAAACAGTGTCCTATGTATTTCCTTTGTACATTGGGCATCACTCTACCATAGTATCCTTGTGGTATGTTGAAGTTCTTCATGCATATTTCTGAGTACATGCCATAAATTCTTGAGTCCATGCTAAGCTATGTCCAAGTTTTTATGCTTTAATTATTTGCACAAGCAAATTACTAAATGTTTACTGTAATGAATGATGTATTCAAAGAAAGTCAAAAATAAAAATAATGAAAGGAATTGTGACCACATATTTATCAATTTTACCCTGTTAGGTGCTAAGAACTGAAAATTCTGTTTTTGGTTTGTTTGTTTGTTTGTTTTGATTTTGGGCCACCCCTGGCAGTGATCAGACGTTACTCCTGACCCTGTGATCAGAAATCACTTCTGGCAGGCTTGGGGGACCATATAGGATGCTGGGGTTTGAACCTGAGTCATTTGTTTGCTACCCACTGTATGTACCACTTTGGCCCTATTTATTTATCATTGCAATGATAATTTTCACAAGATTTCCTAAACTTGACATTTTTAAGATTAAAAATAATTCTATTATCTTGAATCACCAATAAGTTTCCTAGTTGCTTTTTTATTTTATTTTTTTTTATTTTGGGGCCACACCCAGTGGTGCTCAGGGGTTACTCCTGACTCTGTGCTCAGAAATCACTCCTGGCAGGCTTGGGGGACCATATAGAAAGCTGGGGTTTGAACCTGGGTCATTTGTGTGCTACCCACTGTATGTACTACTTTGTCCCTATTTATTTATCAATGTGATGATAATTTTCACAAGATTACTTAGACTTGACTTAAGATTAGATTTAAGATTAAAAATAATTCTGAAAAATAAATTCTGTTATCTTGAATCACCAAAAATAACCTACTAAATAGTGAAGTTCTACTTCAATAAGTCTCCTAGTCGCTTTTTTTTTGGGGGGGGGGGCTGCATCCGGTGGTGCTCAGTGGTTACTCCTGGTTCTGTGTTCAGAAATCACTCCTGGTAGGATCAGGAAACCATATAAGATACTGGGGTTTGAGCCTGGGTCCTAACTAGGTCAGCCGCATGCAAGGCAAATGCTTTACTGCCCCATAATTTAAAATTCTTACCATAAACATAGATCTTGTCTCACAATATTTCAACCTTAAGGGGAAAAAAAGAAGCATAATAATCTATCATAATTCAGTGATGAAAGTTAAGCACACATGAACTGGGTGGACCCAGAGAAAGATTTCTAAGTTTGATTATTATAAAATTGAGAAAAGTAAGGTAAATTAAGAAAAAAAGATTTAAGATGTTATTATTAATATGTAATTATATTTATGTAAAAGCCAGAAATTATTCATCTGGATTGATTTATTGGTGCTTGCTCTGTGCAATGTTCATTATATGCATTTTTCTCTCCTACTAACTTTTTGAGGTACGCACTGCTCTTGCTATTGGGCATATAGGCCCAGGAGAATTGGGCTTGGGAGGTGTTTATGCATCTGTCTCCAGTCATACATCTGCACAGTGTTATAACAGAGATTGGAACATGCACCTTTTTAGAACAAATAGCACTTTAACTGTTAGGCAGCAAAGAAGCCTCTCCCTACTCTTGATCAGAGGAAGAAGACAAACATACAGGAGAAATAGAGAGGTCACCAGAGAAGGGAAAGGACATACTGTTTTCTAGAAACTTCTTAGTAGTGAGAAATGTGCTCCAGAGTTCAAAGCCTCATGGGAAGCAAAAGAAAAAAACAGATAACCATGATAGAACTCTCAGAAAACACTTGCTGTTCCCAATCTTTCTTTGTAGGGGGCAGTCTTTGCATTCTCCAGGGTTGCAGATGTCATGAACAAAATAAGTATTGGTTTTCTTATTTAGAAAGCCCTACACTGTTCAGATGTATTCGAAGATGACAAAGTGCCTGAACCCTTCATCTTCCTCCTTCGCTGAGGCTAAAAGGAGAGAATAAATAACAGCTCAGAGAAAGATCAATGAAGGTCTTACCTGCAATAACAGATAGAAAGTTTCTGGCAAAAGGAAGCCATAAATGCTGTAGATCCCCATTCTTCATCCTTTGAACTGAAGGTCTCCTCTGGCCCAAGCACAAAAAATCAAGTGCTATCTTTCCTCATGTACAGATGTCTGTCTGCTTTACTTATCTTAGTGCCCCTCTTTCAAGGGTGCCATTGAAAAACTTTCTGCAGACAGTGGAGTCTTTCCCTGATGACTAATCTATAAACTTTGTAAAAGTTGCATTGATCTCTCAAGACTCATGCTGCCAATATTATTTATATACAGCAGGGCATTTATTCTTCCCTTCTGCAACTGATAATGAACTTGAAATGTGACAGGTGGGTGGAGACCAAAGTGCCTAGAATAACTCTATCTCATCATATCCTGCCTTTCACTGGTGATGGGTGGAAGCTCATTCTGAGCTGCTGAGCTCCCTTTGATTGTGCTGCAAGATGACAGGACTCCTACCAGAGCTTTATCTGGAGGGTGGTGAAATGAGGGGACCTCCAGTTCTCAAGAGTTTGGTGGGCCAGGAGCCCAAAGAGATAATACAGAAGGTAGAGCATTTATCTTGCACACTACTGACGGAGACTTGGTCTATGGCACCACATATGGCCCTCCAAGCCTACAAGAATGATCCCTGACCTCAGATCCAGGAGTAAGCTGTTAGTGTGCTGAATGTGGCCCCAAAATATTTCAAGTTTTAGGTTTGAGGCCAGAGAAGTAGTACAAGGGTTAGGGTGCTTGCCATTTAATATAGCCAATTTATGTTTGATCTCCAACACTGAGATGGTCCTCCCAAGCTCTGCCAAGGGTTACTCCTGAGCAAAGAGCCAGGAGTAGCCCTTTAGCATTGCTAGGTTTATCCTAACCTTTTCCAAGAAGGTTTGTATTTGTAAGACCAAAATCTTATGTGGAGTTTTTTTTTAACCTCTTCAGGTAAAAGACTATTACTGTGAATGTGAAAAGCTAAGATTGTGCAAACTCCAACAGGAATGATATAAGCTCTTGTTTGCATCTTCTCCCCCCTCAGCTTTATTAGTCCTAGCTCCAAAATGGGCATGAAGAGAAATATGTTCTTGCTTTCACAGGAGCCTTAAGAGGATCAACCTAGATCTTTTTTTTAAGTACCATGAAAAATAAGTACCATGTTAAGTTTATTTAAGTACCATGTTAAGCACTAAGAAGCTATTAGTAAAACATTTTGCCATCTGGGTGTCTTTTTGTTTTATCTTACCTTTTCCCCAACTGTCTTAGAAGATAGATGGCAGTAAATATAGCTTGTGTCATGTTACCTTGAATTTTCCAAGTGAATTATCACTGAGTATAAGGCAGAATGCAAAAACAAGGATGTCTGTGTTAATTATGTATAAGGCAGAATTCCCAGAGCCAATGAGTGAGTGACTCAGGGCTACTGGGAAAGAGAAGGAAGGACAACATGGGGACAATTTCAGGCAGATCCTGGAAGTCTAGTTATATCCTAATTGCTATAAATACCATAACATGCCATAACTGAGGCTATTTAATTCTATCTCAGATAATGAAACTGGAGTTTTCCTTTTTTTTTTTTTGTTTTTGTTTTTGTTTTTGTTTTTGCTTTTCTGGCTATACCCAGCAGCAGTGCTTGAGGAGACTTACTCTTGTCAAAATTTGGGAGAGCTATAAAGTTTGCTGAGCTTCAAATTTAGGGTATCAGCATGCAAGCAAGCTCCCTATTTACTATACTATCTCAAGATCCTGAACGAGTTTGTTTGTTTGTTTTGTATTTCTTTTTCCATCAATAATTGTTTCAAAGCAACTCTTCTGCAGAACTGTTTCTGTTTCCCAGACAGCAGTTAGTTGTGGAATGAGCCTTCAAAGGCAGAGGTAATGGACACCTCAGGGTCATGGTTGCTGTCCCAGGTTCTGGAGAGAGAGAGTTAAAAACAACAGACTCCTTGGAAGAGACAGCAGCAAATAAACAGACCTGTATATATTGTCAGGAAATTCTAAGTGCTATGGATTAATATGAGCATAAAAAGAAAGACGCCTAGGGCTAGTAAGGAATGATTAGATGTTTCAGCTTTTCAGCTGCTCCTCTTTTTTTTTCTATCTTTCTTTTTTTTTTTTTTTTTTTTGAAATATATGTCAGAAATATATTCCTCCACTTCTTTGCAGCCAGGTTGAAGTCTCCAGATCCCTCTTAACAAATGATCGGACTCTCCTAGAAGTATCCTTACACTGAGTACTAAATTAGACAAAATGACAACAAGCAGTTTATTTTAGGTTTTCCTCTTAACAAATAGCAAATATCCTTTTATTTATTCTGTGGTGACAGTGCTAAAGATCTAATCCAGAGCTTGTACATGCAAAGCATGTATTCTAGCGCTTTGGCCCATCTCTCATGCTGTGAATGGCATTCATTTTTATTCTAAAGTTTTACCCAGCACGTGTCCTGAACCTAGTTTATCTCTCTTTCATTCTTCACTGTTCCTTTGCTCTGCCCTATGGAGCAGGTGAGCTGAACCTTGGATGCTAAAGGGATTCTATGTCAAATAAACTTGGTGGGTTCAGCCAGAAAGGCACAGTGAAAACAGCAGAGCTGAAATAAGGTCTTTTTCTCTTACCTTTTTACCCCAATCAGCACTTCTCACAGCAGTCAGATCTCTGAATCTCTGAATTCTCCTTAAAGGAGCTCCATGGTTTAGCTTCCATCACTGGGCTAAGGCTTTGTGTATTAGCAACACTTGCATTTCTACAATCCCTTTCATTTCTCTCAAGTTATGAGTACCACATTGGCTTCATGTGTCATCATCCTCAAATTAAATCTGCATTGTCTTTATTTCCCCCAATATGTTCCTAATTGTTGCATGTCTCCAATGCCTTACACCTCCTGTGGTAGCCACTCCTCACACCAGACTGTAGTGTCCTGTAGGGGTTATAGAAACGATGGGATGCGATTCCTGAGACTGGATCAGAAGTGTTATTATAGCTTCTATTATTCAATCGTTTGCTTTGGGAAGCAAAATTGTCATATCAAGGACCCTTAAAAATAGCTTTGAATGTAGTTTACATGGGGGAGAAGCTATGACCTTTTGCCAACATTAACATCAGCATATTATTGTGAGTTAGCTTATTTTGTGAGAAGGGTTTTTGTAACCAAATGCACTGGTGTTATGTGTTGAGGCTTCACAACAAAAATATGCAAGTCTCAGATGCCACAGGGAGTCTGAGGAGTCTTCAGATTTCAGCTCTACTACTCCTCCACACTAAAAGAGGAGACCATCAGCATCCCTAGTGATGTGCTCAGTCTACCAAGTCCTATCATTTAGAGACAAGTCACAGACCCCAGCCATTCACCTGTGCTTCAGACCCACTGGCAATAAATTGGAGTCCCCCACTACTGTTCATTGATTCTATTAATGTGCTGCACAAACCTCAAAAAGACCACTACTTACTAGGTTACTGTCTTATTGCAAAATGCTGTAACTCAGCACTGCATTGAGAAATGTGTAAGTTGTGGACCTCAAACAAAAAGGAATTACCCATGGGGCTGGAGTGGTGGCACAAGGAGTAAGGCATCTGCCTTGCCCACACTAGCCTAGGACAAACGTATTTCGATCCCCTGGTGTCCCATATGGTCCCCCAAGCTAGGAGTAATTTCTAAGCATATAGCCAGGAGTAACCCCTGAGCATCACCAGGTGTGGCCCAAAAACCAAAAAAATATAAATAAAGAGCAATCATCCTCTCATTTCATACAGAGAAAACTGCCCAGCACATTGTACTTTTAATTTGTTCCTTTGTGCATATATGGTCACTCTCTAGCTTTCTTTTTTATTTTATATTATTTTATTTTATGTTTTTACTCTCTAGCTTTCTGACTTTATTTAAATAGGCTTGTAGATACTAATGTTCAGAGGGAAACAAGAAAAGGAAGAAAAGGAGAGTTTCTCTGGGCAGTACAGGTGCACCATTCTCCCTGGACAACCATATAGTCATCAACCTGGAAGCTCTCAGAATCCTGTTTTTTTGAGTGATCAAAAAGACTTTGTTACTTGGGCAAGGTTGATTAATTGCTTGGCCATTGACCATTGAACTCAATCTCCAGCTCCTCTCCCTTTCAATAGGTCAGAGGAAGTTCCAACTCTCTAATCATATAGTTGGTTGTCTTGGCAACCAGCAGCCTTAAATGCTTCCAAAACCATCTCATTCATATAATAAAAGACATCTTTACCAATCTCTACACTTATGAAATTTTTAGAGTTTAGGGAGCCAGGTATAGTGGATGAAAATCAGATATATATGAGTAATTTATTTAGGTTATCTAAATGATGACTATGAGGATATTATAAATCATAATCAGATTGCATTTGGGATCATATCCCCCAAATCCACTCACTTAGAGGACTGAACTTCCAGCATCATTCTAAATGCAGCCTCATGAGAAAACTGAAGCCAGAGCACCCTTTAAATCATTTCTGAGTTCCCAGCCCACAGAAACTATGATCTGATAAATGTTTAGCTTGTGGTAAGCTCTTGTGTTGGACTTTGTAATATAATATGGGTAACCAAGATACCTTTAATTAATGCCCTAAAAGTATAAACATGGAGACAATCCAGAGATGAAGATGAGCTCTGTAGAAAACATAAAACAGTATTCTAGTGGTAATTCTGTCACCAAAGTTCTTATCACTGGTGATATTTGAATCTGAGCAAGCATATTCTTTACTGACAGTCTGGAATATAAAGTCAGAAGGCTTTGGATTCAGGTCTCTGCCCCTGAAAAAGTTTGCTGTGTCTCTATTTCACAATATTTGCTATTGATAGAAATAATCTAATCTTCACAATCATCCTAGGGAGTTAGATTGTATGAAGTGATGAAGAGGAGACATTATATATCAGGTCATTTAAACACAAACAAAAATATTCACTAACACCGTTGAGTGGGGAGATTTTCTGATATGATCCCAGGGTAAAAAACTCAAGTAATCTTTCTCATTTGAGAATGCTCATCAAAACTTTATTAAAAGCTTGAGTTGAATTTGAACTCACTTTAAGCAATTAATGAAAACTCATACTGCCAGAAGTAGTGGAAATAAGACTTAAGTCTTACGATGTGGCATTTCTTACCATCAATCCTTGCACACAGGACACATATGTCAGAATTAATCTAACTTGGCATTCAAATATGATATAGGAATATTACACTTAAAATGTAGTAATGCTACAAATGCACAGTCAGCTGTTATGGACCAAATTTCACACCATCAGCCCTATTTTGGAGGCACACCTAGCCGTATTAGGGGGTTATTTCTGGTTTCGCATTGGGATATCATTCCTGGCAAGCAGTAGGGCCATATTGAATGCCAGAGATTAAATTCAGGTTAGCAGCATGCAAAGCAAATCCCTACCCACTGTACTGTGGTTTTACTCTAGTCTTTGTTTTAACCTTTGGGGTCAAGTAGTAGTTCAAGTATCAGAATTCTTGCCTTGCTACCTTGCAGATTTAAGGTTCAAATTTGATCATTGTAAAATAACCGCACATGCCATATCTCCAATCCCATGTAAATAAGTCTGAATCAGAGTCGTGGATGAAATAATCCAAACCAGGAGGAGGCTGAAACACATGTAGTCCAGCAGTCTTCTACCTAGTATGGAGAGCCAGCTGCCTGCCAGGACTGCCATTTTTATTGAGTACAGAGACCACCCCCTTGGTAGGGCAGTAAATCCAACCAGGTTTTACAAGTAAGACAATTTCTGTTTGGGGTTAAATCTAAGTTGTAAACAAACATACAAAGAAACCAGAGATGATCCTTATTTTGTGTAAAATAAAGTGTAACCCCTCATACCAGCAATGCATGGAGGGGTGGGGCAGCACTACTATATGCATTTCTGATAGTCTCTGAATACCACTGAAAGTGATTTGCATAACAGTAGGGGAGAAAATCTTTGACAAAAATTTCTCCAAATAGCTTTAGCCATTTCTATATTTGTTGTAGTAATATTTTCTTTTTTTTTTCTTTTCCCTCCTACTTTCCCTTCATTCCTCCCAACTATACTCCCTTCCTTCCTTTTTTATTCTCTTTGTTGGTCTTTTATAATAGTTTTTCTTTCCTAAACAAATATTATTTGGAAAGTCTATGATGTACCTGACAAGGAGAACTCTTAAAGAGATTGGAACTCAAATTGAGAAGTCAAATATAAATGATATCTAGTGATGTAAGAATAAAGGACATATATATAGAACATAGTGGAGACCCATGGGCCAGGTTTATTGTTGATCTGAACGATGTCATTTCCACTCGTTAGTGTATATGAATTGATCGTGTTATTTAAGCTTGAAAATTAATAGTAGTTTCTACCCATATAATTCTTGATCAGGGTAATTATATATAAAACCTATGGGAAAACATAATAAGGAGGTCTGACATAAGCACAGTAAGAAGGTCTAAAGTAATAGCTCACTTTTTATGAAGTCTTCCTAAGTACTCTGAGCATTGTACTCAGAGAGATTGCCATTTCTTTTTTTAGGAGAAGTTTTAGAAACAATGGAGAAACTCATCCTGAGTAATAAAACTAAGAACTAAAACTGGAGCAGCAAAGCAGTGGGTTCATTACAATAACAGCATGGCTTTCCTGAAACTCGAGGCAGGGAACCTTAAATTGTGCTCAGCGCTAACTGCGTATATTACTGGAATTACATTACAATTAGGTTGCCACTATAGCTAATGTCTCCGGTCACTGTGCTTGGTACCGAGTCAATTTTGTCACTTGACTGATTTCCAAGGTGGCCTGCACTGGCTCAGTGGAATAGAAAAACCACACCTTAGGGAATTAGAAAGCCTGTTACTGCTAGAAATTAAACTGCCGGTTGATTGCAGCATTTGTTTTGTTGTTTTTAAAGATTCTTTAACTGGGTTTTACCCAAGAGTAGCTTTCAAGAAAGTGTTGATTCAATTAGGAGATCAAAGGCAGTATTTACACTATGCATTTTATACTATACTTTTTATTTAAGTAAATAGAATCCACCTATTTGGATAAAATAAGCTAACTCTAAATATTCCTCTATTTGTGTGTGTATGTCCCTAAAGAAGTGTCCTTAATAAATTTTCTATTACTGAAATAAAGTACATTATTTAAATGAAACCTATAATTATAACAAATAATATGTCTCATTTCTCTCTACCACTTTATCTCCTACCATTCACCCTCTTCTAAATCAGATTGAGGTGCAGTTCATTTAGCACTGTTTTAAAGAGATTTTCTTGAAAATACTCATACAAAATTAGATTTAAAAAAATGCCAAATGTTTAAATCAAGTTTTCTTCATCCTAACCAAACTTTCAAGCTTCCCTTTCACAGCATCAGTTTATGTACCATATTCAACTCCTCTAAACAACTTGCCAATATGTTCGCCACTTATATCTTGCAGTTTTTCCCTTTGTTTCTGCTATCTCCTCTACATCCAATGTCTTGCAGCACAGCCTCCACCCCCACTCCAATTCGGGAATTGCGTCTATCATCAAAAACGCTTGCTGTACAGTTTTCCCTCCTTCTCCAGACCCTTCTCTTTTCTGGCCCTTTGAATAGTGACATTCCTCCAGGCTCAATTTTAGCTCTTCTAATTCTGTGTTCCTTGCCTAGTTAATTTCATTCATTCTCTCAGTTAAATTACCATCTATATGCTGATGATTCAAAATGTATGTGTCCAGCTGAGACACTTCTTCTGCCTCCAGTCTTCTGTCCAACTGTAAGCTTAATGGAGTCATGTAAATATCTTCCAGACACTTTACACTTAGTCTGCCGAAATTTGAAGTAAAGGTACATCTCACACCTCCCAAAAAAAATTTACTGGTGATCTATAAGTCAGTAAAGAGCACTTCTCTAACCTTGTGGCTTATCCTTGAAATCTCAAAGCTATCTTTGATATCATTTTGTTTGTTTATTTTTATTTGGGGCCACACCTGGTGATGCTCAGGACTTACTTCTGACTGTTCTCAGGCTGCTACTCCTGGCAGGGCTGCTGGGGATTTAACTCTCATTGGCCACATGCAAGGCAAGCATCCTTCATGCTGTACAATACCTTTGACCTCAGTTAATATCTTTTTAATCCCTCACATTACTAGTGAATCTAACTCTTATTGAGTGAGCATCCCACTATTTCCCAGCCTCAATCTCATCTCTCTGTTTCATCAACACCACTCTGAGCAAAGCTACTATCATCACTGGAATATTTTAACTATTTCCCTTGCCATTTATTTTATATTTGTCACAACTTTTCTTTATGGAGCAGAAAAACATTGTAGCGCATCTAGGACCATGTCAACTTCTGGAATAAAACTTTTCCATTTCTTTGTGTTGTTCTTAAAATGTAGTGCTAATCCAAACCAAAGTTATTTATGATCAATTTCCTGTCTACGTATCTATCTACAACTCATGAAGCTTCTCCTTCACACTCTTATGCACAAATTCAAGAAACTGGTTCTCTCTCCATCTTCCAGTCCTTTTGATATTATTTTTCTTCTGTGCAGATTGTTATTCACCACTTCATCTTTACATGTCTTATATCATTTGGTCTTCTAAACATACCTTGTTACATTATAAGAGAAGTATTTTCTAAGTTTGGACCAAAAGAGCATCATTTTTCTAAGAAGGAACATACTTTTAGAAAAGATTCTTCATAATAAATATGTTAAACCTCCTACAGGAGTCAGACAACCCCAGACATCTGCATGATCTACTAGTCATTTTATCTACCAAACTTAAAACAATGTTTAGTCAATAGGCATCATGCAATATATTTCCGCCTTGTTTTCATGGATTGAATTGTATTCCCTAAAAAAAAGATGAGGACATTCTTATCTCTAGTACATAACATTTTTATCTGAATCAGAAATAAGAGTAGTTGCAGATACAATTATTTAAGACATAAGATAACAATGAAATTGAAATTGGAGTAAGAGGGTTTTTAATTAAATTGATATCCCTAAAAGAATATAGAGGAGAAGGTGGAGAAATAGCACAGGGGTTAAGGTGTTTGCCTTAAAGTCCCTCTACCCCAATTCAAACTTTGGCACCACTTATGGTTTTTTAGGTATTACTAGAGATTATTCCTGACCACTGTGAGAAGTGGTCCAAGATCCAAAAACAAAGGAAATGATGAAAAGAAAAAGAAAGAATTACGTTGGAAGAAAGGAGGGAAATAGATATGAAAATTGCAAGCCAGGGCAAGGCAAGGATTGATAGAGGTAAAAAATATTATCCTGAAACTCAAAACAAACCAGACACATAGCTAAAGCATTGCTTTTTAACTCTAACTTCTACAACTCAGGTAAAATGTTATCAATTAAGTGTCTTATTTTACAGTACTTTGTTATAGCAGCCCTAGGAAATGAATACTATTGCTTAAATACATTTATATATTTAATATGCAATGCATTATTTATCTCTGGGTCTTAGTAGTTGTCACTGTACTACAGAACTAGTAGTTAATAATGGAATGTACCTAGAGTAATTTTGAATAGGCATAGGCAAAAAATATCCATCTACTTACCTGTAAAGGGGTGGGGGATGTAGTTAACAGCCAGAAGTTAAACTTACACTTAAAACATGGCCTGAACATCTTACTCAGAGGCCTTTTTCTGAGGGAAAGGGAAGTAAAGTGGTATATATAAATGTTTACAACAGTATTATTCATAATAGCCAAACATTAGAATCAACTATAATGTCCTTCAGTGAGTGAATACATCAACCCCAGGCTTTCATGAAATAGTATACACTACACAGTAATTAAGAGGAATGAATTATTGACATACCCATAGCATAAATAGATCTCAGATGTTTTTTGCTAAAGGGAAGAAGCCAGCCTCACAAAGTTAGAGCTTCTCTGCATTCATTTATGCAATATTCTAGGAAAGGTAAGACTGTTAGAAGAAAAATCAACTGTGTGTCTTCTGAGTTTGGAAGTTAAAAAATGGCATTTGAATTACAAAAAAAGATTAAGCACAAAGCACAAAGATTAAGCACAATAGAACTCTTTGTTTATGGTCTAACAAATTGTTTTGTATTTTAAAAGGTTCACGGGGATGTGGATCTAAGTCTGTGTTAAAACTCATAGAAATACATAGGAAGTTAAAGTTTTCAAAAGACAACAACAACATGGCAATAACAAGAAAGAATAACGAATTAAATGTTTGAATTGACTAATTATTTTTTTGAAAGCCAAATGCGGTGGCGTTTGCTATGAAGTAGCTATTCTTCATGAGAAAGTTTTTTCCTTAGATGAATGCCTGCAATTTTCAAAGACATCAATAAGAGTCATGTACAACTCAGATAAAAGCCTGGTGTGGGCACACCGCTTCTGCCCTCATGTATCATTATATACTTAACTAAGAAGAACATTTTGCTGGGATTTGTAAAAGTACTTAAGGCCTTTTTAGTTCCTCACCACTAATCCAAAACTGGCCCTGAGCAGTAACGGCTGGAAGCTATTACTTTATAATAGTTACTTCCCACTCTGTAGCCTTGGTAAAGTGAATGGATGGTTCCAGTCCAATTGCTAATAGACAGGTGTCCACATATCACAGATTGTGCTAATTGTTACCCTGCTGTCAGATTTAGTGGATCCCTATGAGAGAATGAGCCTGCAAGGCTAAAACAGCCTATAGGATAGTCCTGTACTTAACAATGTAAAATACGTGGTTATTCTAGCCTGGCTGGTGTGCCTGGGCTTTGAATTGCTAGCATGAAACTATGCAATGCTTTGTAAAGGGGTGGAGATAGCACTGCTTTTTTCCCCCAGCCTGCCTCCTGTTTTGCCAGTAAATAGAATATAGGATCATTGAGCCCACACCTGTTAACAGTTCAGAAAACACAAGAATAGCCATTTCTGAGCTTTTTCCATTCTCTGATCACCATAATAAATGTAGTTTTTAAGCTTCAATTTATTTTGTAGGCCACCTAATATTTTTCATTTTTCCTTGCATTGCCTGAGACGAACATATCCTCTTAGTATCTTCTCACATGTGGTTCGCTGCAGGCTTCTTTATATCATTCTCCCTGTCATCTAGTTTAATGGATGCAATGGACTGTTTACCTCTCTCGCAAGAACAAGACAATCTTTCAAGAAGATGACTAGGGTGGCATTATTTCATTTCTGTCACACCAACCCAAGATTAAATCAGTTTGGCAAGAATACAGTATTGCCAGTGACGATTCGGGGAACTAACTTTTACAAAACAATTTAAAAATAAATTGCAGTTTGTTGTAAAGCATAAATAAAACTACTTCTATATAGACTTATAAAAGAAATTATATCAGCAATAAGAATTCTGCTTCCCATGACACTATCAACATTGTCCCTACACACAGTAATATGTATGTGGGAAATAAGTATGTCTTCTTCAGAGCAAATATTACATTGAAGGGGCCCATGACAGGTTTTCTTAAGATTTGCCACTTTTGAGGTAAAGTGATACACATAGTACCTCTTCATTAACAATAGTACAAACCACAGTGTCAAGAAGAAAAAGAGAGAAAGAGAGATAGGGAGAATGAAATAGAGAGAGGCAGAGAGAGAGAGAGGGAGAGAGAGAGAAAGATGAGAGAGAGAGAGAGAGAGAGAGAGAGAGAGAGAGAGAGAGAGAGAGAGAGAGAGAGAAGTAAATTCCCTGCCCCAGAGACAGGCAGGGAATGGGAGGAAAACTGGAGATATTGGTGCTGGAAAACGTGCACTGGTGAATGATGGTATACATATATGAATGAAACTCAATTATGAACAAATTTGTAACCACAGCTTAAAAAAAGTAATTATAAAAATGATTGGCCGCATTGTTTCTCTTTTGCATAGGCACATTAAAATGGGAAAATAATACATATGCAAACAAGTTCTTATCTAATAGAGATGAGAACACAAATTTGGTAATGCAGTTAGGCCTTATACCCTGAATATTGGCATAATGATTTGGCTTAGGTCTCAGAAGAATGGGCATTGCCCACACACACCTGCACAATGGATACCATCTATGGAAACAACCACAATTGTCTATAATATTACCAGGATGCAAACCTCTACCATGGAAGACTTATCACTGCTCTGGCATTGACTTACTCCAAAGAATGCTCTCAACACCCAGAAGTCTCAGCAACAACCTGCTTGCAGGGCAGCTCATTCTGCATGTAATGGTGTGCTGAAACTAGAGGATGCTCCACATCAGCCTGACTTCGATGAAAGAAATGCATAGAATCCAGAATCTTTAAATATAGGAACCTGATACCAACAACAGCTAAAGTGTGAAACAGTTTCACTGGGACCACAGAGAATGACTTGGGTTGACAGACTGGTATGTCTGGAGCCCAGTGTCGAACTTATGCCAATAAACTTCTGGGGTGAAGCCTTCTTGTAATCAGGCCAAGAATTTTTTTTCTGTTTTCCCCATATTTTTCTGGGCCTATGCAAACAAAGGCAATTACCACTGTCACACCTTTACTATTGTATTTTTTAAACATTTATCCTTTAAGATAAAAACAATACAGTTTACTGAACTTAAAAATAAATGATTGACCACTTTCATATGTAGATTACTTCAAACTAAGTTCAGAGGAGGCCTGGCAGGCTCAAGAAGAATTATTACTAATCTCTTTACTATACAGAGGAATGAAAATTGAAGGTACTTATTCAGATTTCAGGTTTTATCCATAAAGAACCATTTTTGTGTGTTTTATTCTGTTTTGGTTGGTTTGTTTGTTTGGGGACCATACTTGGTGATGCTCACAGGTAACTCTTAGCTCTGCACTCAAGAATTACTCCTGGTGGTGCTAGGGATCAAACCTGGGAGAGGGGGGGGGCGGAGGCACATACAAAGCAAATGCCCTACCACTGTACTATTGCTCCAGCCTCTAGAAATAACCTTTTAATTGGAGATATCTATCTACATGGCAGGTCAAACCTGTAATTATAGAGCATCTTCTTTTTCACAAATGTTTCTTTCTCTTCTTGTCATGATTCTGGATTCTTCCTGAATCTAGACTCCTTCCCAATACCTTACCTCAGGATGTGTACTGTAGTATCTTCCAAGGGAAAATAGAATCCTCTTAATTCATGTAGACTTCCCCTTACATATGTAATTAAATTGATGTTTATTCTCCTGGAAGACTCAGAAGCACTTAATAACTAGCCACATGGTTTTAGATTTCATCTTTAAACATCTCAACTAAGGTTATTTGGGAAGGGGAAAGGGAAGATTAGATAAAGAGGTAATCAGGAAAAGACACAGGAAACCAAAATTCAAGTTCTGCCATTTTTTGGAAGGAAGAGAAAGAGAGATTACATGCAAAATCGTTCACAAAAGGCAACCTTCATCTTCCCTTCCAAGTTCTCCTAAATTTTTTTTTTTTTTTGGTTTTTTGGGCCACACCCGGCAGTGCTCAGGGGTCACTTCTGGCTATCTGCTCAGAAATAGCTCCTGGCAGGCACGGGGGACCATATGGGACACCGGGATTCGAACCAACCACCTTTGGTCCTGGATCGGCTGCTTGCAAGGCAAACGCCACTGTGCTATCTCTCCGGGCCCAAATTTTTAAAACACATTGCAGGCTTCAATGACTTGTTTGTTTGGAGACCATATCCTTTGATGTTTAGGGGTTACCCTAAACATTCAGGAATTACTCCTAGCAGTGCTTTGGGGACAAGGGCTTGAGTCCCTGGGTCAGTCACATGCAATTCAAGTGCTGTACCTGCTTTACAGAATATTTCTCTATAGCTGTCAATGACCTTTTAGCTGAACACACTCCCCTTGGTTACATCCCTGGGGCTCTGAGCTCCTTCTCAGGAATTTAAGAGGTCGGATTTATGCCATGCTTGGACTTAAGGAACATTCCTTTCTTTTCTTCTTTTCTTTCTTTTTATTTTGCATATTCTTTTTGAAAATGAGCCAATCATGCAAACTCATAAAGCAGGTTTGTCATAAAATGCCTTTGATGAACAAGAACAATTCCACCGTGCAAAGACTTTCAAAGCAGAGCCACCCAGACTTTAAGCACAGGCACATTGAGCTTGAATTTTATGGTCCATATCAATATTTTACTGTGGTTACAAATCTGACACAGATGCCAAGATATTTTATGTGGCCAAATGGTTCTTTTATTTTGCAGCACATGTTGTGTGTTCTATTTAGTAGTGAACACATCTGTTAGAAGGTTTTTCTTTTCTCGATCCCTGGTTTTTTTTTTTCCTGTTTGTTTGCAATTCTAGCTGTTCTGAAGATACAAACTCATACATCAGCCCAATGCATGTTTTATGACTTATAAACATTGTTAAACGATGCCATTCTAAGCAGTTGTGGGTTAGGGAATCACTGCTTTGGGAAAGGTATTTTTAGTGGTAAAAGTACTTTTCATTAATCTCAATTCTCCAGGTTTAAAATTCAAGCCGAGCATGATCAGTCTGAAAGCAGCTGGATTTTAGATGCTCTTGGGGGAAGGCAAGGCAGAGAGAAACAGTTGTTTCTTAGTATGCTATTCAACCACTGTTTTCTACTTGCCCTTCTTCAAGTTGGAATCACTTGCCCCCTTGGCAAAAGTTTTGCTTAAAAGGCAGAAGGGGGGGGGGGGGGAGTGATTGCTTTTTGTGCCAATGGAAACCAGGAAGTTGTGTTGTTTTCAGGAGTCCCTGCCTGTCCCCCTGTCTCCAGCTGCACCAGCCTTACCATCCCCACTGAGTTGAATCAACATCTTCAGAAGCAGCCCCTCTGGAGAGATCAATGAGAGGTGTTGCTTGGAGAGGAACTGAATGATTTAGCACAGTGGGGCAGCGGTTGTTGATCGACAACCAAAAGCAGGAGGTCGAGGACAGACTGACAGCGGCTTTTATAGCTTTTGTGTACACGTGAAAAATGGAGCCTAATGAGCAAGAGTGGAATGGTGCGAGACAATGCGTGTAACCCCCCAGGCACAGATAAGCTTTCCACTTTATCATAGTCAATTTAGACATCATTTGCATTTTAGATTTTGGGAGATTCGGATGCGGTAACTGCAACTAAAGAGCAGAAATCCTCCAAGAAAAATGGGGAAAATGTTAAAAGAGGCAGAATTGTGGGGACAGGGGTTGTATTAGGTCAGAGTGCAGAGAAATCAATCTTCTGTGCCACCCGCACTTCTTTATTTACAAAATCATAGAGACCTCGACTTTATCCTTACCTAAATTAATCTTAAGTCTTTTACTATTTTAAGTTTCGTGTTGCTTTGGGGCCATACCTGGTGGTGCTCAGGACTTGATCCTGGTTCTCAGCTCAAGGAGCCATTCTTTACTATTTAACGGAGACACTGGGCATTTCATCTGTTCTTTCTTTAAAAAAAAAGGGGGGGGTGACTTGAGGCCACATTCAGGGGCACTCAGGGTTTAACACAGCGTGCTTGGATGAGAGTTTTTGAGGGTGATACCACGGTCAGCCGCATCCAAGCCAAGTACAATAAACCCTGTACTCTAACCCCAGCCACTCTTCCCTTTCCTCAATGAAGACGAAATTAATGGGGTGATAGTTTGCTATATAGAGAGTGTGCAACTATCCTCAGTATGATGGGAAGGGAATTTGACATACAATTTTTAAAATATACTAAAGCATAAATGAGCGCACTGTTCTTTGTTTTATTTATGTTCTTTTTTCATTGTAAAAGAAATGTTAATTCATTATTGACAATGGCTATGCTAGAAGTTACCAGGTCTTTTTAATCTAGTAGAGGACAACCATAAGTGTCATTGGTGTGGGTCAGTGGTCGGCAACCTTTTTTTTTCAACTGAGCCAAATCTCGCCAAACCATGATTGAAATTTATTTTGAGGGCCACACAGGGCGTGCACTGACAGAGGCTAGGAGCAGAGTCCTGACTCCAAGAGCCAAATTAAAAGTGTAAAGGAGCCACATGTGGCTCACGAACCACAAGTTGTCGACCACTGGTGTGGGTCATAATTGCACAGCAGTAGAGCATTTGCTTTGCACGCAGCTGGGTTTGATTAACCCAAGTTTGATCCCTAGTATCCCATATGTTCAGGAGTCGGGATTAACCCCAAAAATAAACCCCCCAAAAGCTCTTTTACTGCAAATCTGGTTTTAAGGCTATGATGCTCTAATTAATACCATGCTTATGAATCTTTCAAAGCCGAATGATCTGAAACTAGAAAACTTCTGTGCTTGGGAAGTGGTTCAAAGGGTTGAAGCTTATGCTTTGCATACCGGAATTCTGATTTGATCCCTGGCATCACACAGTCTTCAGAGCACTGGGCTGAGATCAGCTTTCCCTCAGTGCTGCTGGGTATAGTCCTGAGAAAAATAACAAAAACACTGTTCTAAATATCAGCTTTCACAAGTAGGTGGGAATACCAAATCTTTGGGTTTCCTTAAGTAAATTTTCCTTCCCTTTTCAATTCTTAAAGAATTTCTATCTTAAAATTCAGGCTAGTTTATTTTTCTCTTTGTATAGAGTAATTCAAAGACGACCTGCCCTATTTCAAATTTGGGTTACTACGATGGCATCTTTAAATGATTTTCATTTATCTATCTAGCTTTTGATGTTAAAATATGTATGATTACGAAGCCTCAAGTAAGAATTAACATTAAAGTCATGAAAAGTAATTAATTTATTCAGTTCCCAGCCTTGAGTAACTTTTCAAATTGTATTATTTCATTTCTTAATAAATCACATTTACAGTAACCTCAGTTTGAGTAACTTCCCAAATTATATCATTTCATTTCCTAATAAACCACATTTATAGTAAACTCAGTTCCTTTGGCAAAAACAAATGTGTGTCTAGAGATAACCTGTTTTATCTGGTTATGTTTAAAAAGCTAACTAATAGAGGTCTTTATTTAACATTTTTACTCAAAGATCAGTTTGTGCCTCAAATATAGAAATACATAGTTAACAAAATCTATTTTTGTTGATTAGTATTTTATAAATCACAAACTTGATTCTTTGTATTCAACTTATTAGCAAACATCATACAAAAGTGCCTGTGATGGAATGGATGCTCAATCTACAACAAGCTGTAAAGTAGAGACCAGTTGCCCTAGCATTCTGGGGGTAAAGGAGGGAGATATGGGATACATGCTGGGAACAGGGGTGGAGGAAGGACAGCACTGGTAGTGGGAATGCCCCTCATTCATTGTCACTATGTACCATAAAGGATGCAGTGAAAGGTTTGTAATGCACTTTGGTCACAATAAAAATTATAAAAAAAAAGGTGCCTGTGAATATTGAGGGTAGCATTACTTATTAAAAAACACATGCTGGGGCCCGGAGAGATAGCACAGCAGCATTTGCCTTGCAAGCAGCCGATCCAGGATCAAAGGTGGTTGGTTTGAATCCCGGTGTCTCATATGGTCCCCCGTGCCTGCCAGGAGCTATTTCTGAGCAGACAGCCAGGAGTAACCCCTGAGCAACACCGGGTGTGGCCCAAAAAACAAAAACAAAAACAAACAAACAAAAAAAACACATGTTAATCTATTATGTAAGACTAGAACTTTGCCATCATATATGGTAGGATGATCAACAATTTGGACTAACATATATATATATATATATATATATATTAACATATATATATTTTACTAACATATTTTTGGAAGAAATTTATGAAGTGGATGCAATATGGATAATATTGAAAAAAATCACTACTAGTAAATTTATGTGCCCTCAATCATATTGAAAGTAGTCTTCCAGAAACATTGACAATTTAGGCTGCTTCAAAAGTTTCACCTGTGTTTTTATTACTCTAATTTGTGGTCACTTGCTTGTTCTGAAGAAGGGAAAGCCAAGAAATTCCTTGTGTGAAACTATCATGATAGTGAAAATACATTGTCTTTTCTTGATCTGTAATTTTGAAAAGAAAAATTAAATAAATATGTTCAACAACAAAATTGTACATAAATGTGGTCAGGGAAAACTGATGCTCAGGTGTTATCACTACTTTTCCATGAGAATTTTAAGAAATCCTTCTCTGGACTGTAATATACTGTCAAACTGCATCTAAGAGGCAGTTTGAATTACTCCTACCTTCTTGCCTTCTTTCCTCCCTCCTTTCTTTCTCCTTCTTTCCTTCCTTCCTACATTCCTTCCTGCCTTCCTCCCATCCTTCCTCATTCCTTCCTTCCTCCCTAACATCTTCCCTTCAGTCTTTCCTTCCTTCCTTTCTTCCTTCCTTTCCTTCTTTTTCTTCCTTCCTGCCTGCCTTCCTTCCTGCCTTCCTCCCTTTCTTCCTCCATCCCTCCCTTCTTCCTTATCATCCTCCCTTCAGACTTTCCTTCCTTCCTCCATCCCTCTCATTCCTTCCTTACTCCCTCTCTCTCCCTCCCTCCCTTCCTGCCTTCCTTCCTCCATTCCTCCCTTCCTCCCTATCATCCTCCCTTTAGTATTTCCTTCCTTCAATTTCTTCATTCTTTCCTTTCTCCATTCCTTCCTTAATTCCTTCATTTTTCCTTTCCTCTTTCTTTCCTCTTTCCCTTCATTTCTTCCTCCCCTCCTTCGATTTCTCCCTTCCTTCCCTTCTTCCTTTCCTCCCCTTCTTCCTTTCTCCTTCCCTTTTTTCCCTCCCTCCCTCCCTTTCTTTCTTCCTCCCTTCTTCCCTATCATCCTCCCTTCAGTCTTTCCTTCCTTCCTTCAATTCCTTCAATTCCTTCCATTCTTTTCTTCCTCCCTCCCTTCCTTAAGTCATTCTTTCCTTCCCTCTTTCTTTCCTTCTTTCCTCTTTCCCTTCATTCTTTCCTCCCCTCCTTCCTTCCTCCTTCCCTTTCTCTCTTCCTCCTCTTCTTCCTTTCCTCCTCTTCTTTCCTTCCTTCCTTCCTTCCTTCCTTCCTTCCTTCCTGCCTGCCTGCCTGCCTGCCTTCCTTCCTTCTTTCCTTCCTTCCTTCCTTCCTTCCTTCCTTCCTTCCTGCCTGCCTGCCTTCCTTCCTTCTTTCCTTCCTTCCTTCCTTCCTTCTTTCCTTCCTGCCTTCCTTCCTGCCTGCCTGCCTGCCTGCCTTCCTTCCTTCCTTCCTTCCTTCCTTCCTTCCTTCCTTCCTTCCTTCCTTCCTTCCTTCCTTCCTTCCTTCCTTCCTTCCTTCCTTCCTTCCTTCCTTCCTTCCTTCCTTCCTTCCTTCCTTCCAACTCCAGGGAGCCACCTGCTGGTTTTTACAAAGAATAAATCTCTCATACCTAAGATTGTGAGGGGAGGAAAAAGAGGAAACAAAAGAAAAGTGTGGGGAGGGGCAGGAAGTCAACTATATAACCCCGTGAGAATATCATTTGAAAGAAATAATTATTTTGAATTTTTGAAAGGTCATTTTCTAACTGATTTCTGATTATTTTATTTGGCAATCTTTAATGGCATTCTTAATAGAGTTGGGGTGCCCCAAGCACTCCTCAGGAGGCACTGTGGCCATTTCCTGAGAATGACATTCCTGTTCAATGCTATTATGACCCAAGGATGTGCTGCTTTAGGGAGCACCCAGGCAGCCTCCGAGATGCTCAGAGGCTGCTAGACTACACTATCCATAGTGGTGCTCAGCAGCTGTGTTGTGCCGTGGATGCAACCAGGGAAAGCACGAACCTCTGATGACTGTGTTATTTCCCAACCCAAATGAATTGTTTTTATAAGTGAATTAGAAGCATGAAATATAGCAATATGCATTGATCTGGTGTTTCAAATGTGTCTACTTTCATTATCATATGAAGGTATTACTTACATGTTATAGTTAGAGGTGGACCATGGTCTGACTGGTCTTCAATTAAACAAAAACATAAACTTTGTTTATGGTGAAACTAGGATTTGTGGCAAAAGAGCAGCTTTTATCTCTTTTATCTCAGTCATGTCATCTCAATCATCTTTTTCTTTTGCACTATATTCTTAAATGGCATTTTACTATGCATTATAGAGCTTGGCTGTTAGCATTGTAAGGGCTGGAACACAGTTCCAGGAAAAGAGCTTGACCCTTCTGAAAGGCGGATGTGTGAAAACTCTGCCTATGACAAGGTAAAAATTCCCATAATGGCTCATTGTAGGGAACTTCCTGGTATAACTTTTCCACTGCCTCAGAATGTCTTAGCGGATGTTATGCCCTTATAAAGAAATTATCCCTACCCCCTCTCCCCTTCTTATGGTATATAAGGATGAACAAAGAAAGCCACATGGTCCTTTGCCTCTGTTCAGTTCTGGATGGCACTGGACCCTGGCTGGCCAGAATAAAGAACTCACTTGAGCTTTTGCCTGAGTGACTGTCTCTTTATTTCTCTGCATCGGAGCAGCATCTGGACTAAAGAGCCTTACAACATTAGTTGTATGACTTATTATGATAATAGGTTAAGACTGGCTTGCTAAACCCAGAAATAGGAAATACAGAATTGGCTTAGGTGTTTCTTTGAAAAGTATTATTTTAGTGTTATCCTATTTCACTTCAAGAATTGTATAATATTAGATTTAATATGCAATTAGAATTACTTAACTAAACTTAAATATATTCAGCTTCATTTATAATAAATTGCTTGTAATTTGATTCTTATTCCTATAGAAATTGGGTTCTTTTTACCTTCAGTATTAAATATTTCACTTTTTGTAATCTTGTTATTGTCTGGCATTAATTGTTAATTTTACATTTAATTTCCTAACTAGCCTGCTCTTTTCTTACTACTTACATTGTTTTTCCAAAGAGAATTTGCTAGAATTATCCAATCTAGGGGTTTATAGTGATAAACACATGAAATAGTTATTTGACTTTCATTGTCTTCCCAGCTTCATCATTTACTAACTGACACCACTGGAAAAGTTCCCTTAACCACTCTGATCCATACCTTTGAAGCTGGGCCAAAAGAAATCAAGAACAGAATTTAGAATTTAAAAAGAGAGGCCGGAGAGATAGCATGGAGGTAAGGCGTTTGCCTTTCATGCAGGAGGTCATCGGTTCGAATCCCGGCACCCCATATGGTCCCCTGTGCCTGCCAGGAGCAATTTCTGAGCCTGGAGCCAGGAATAACCCCTGAGCACTGCCAGGTGTGACCCAAAAACCAAAAAAAAAAAAAAAAAGAATTTAAAAAGAGCCAGCAAGCAATTCTGGGCAGCGATAGTTGTTCTCATTCTCCCAAAAGCTAACATAAGTATAGGTTAAATTCTTTCCCAAAATTTCTATGGCTTTCTCTTTTCTTGTTGTTCCCTTTCTCTATAAAAATTGCTTTTTGTGACTATGTACAAGATATGATTTTTTTTTTTGAGGAACTGAGTCTACCATCTTCCAATTTGTTCTTTTGTTGCCAATAAACCTTTCTTTACTCATTATATGTCTCTCATCTTAATGGTTCTTGGGCAGTGGTGGAAACAGATCTTCAGGGTTTTACCTTCTTTACTGAAAAAATACTAAATTAACAATATCACCAAATCAAAAGTATTTTTTCTTCACTTTTTTTTTGGTAAATTCTGTATTGTGGTCTCATTTTATTAGAATTTGTCAGAAATATTCTCAATCTATCATTTCAAGAGATTGGTTCTTTTACAGATTAAGCTGTTCAATATATTTGACATTTGATGTGATCCATAACCAACAAAATTTTGCTTTTGTGTCATGTTATAAGGTGGAAAGCTTAGTTCTACTGTAAGTCATGACTTCCAAAGAGCTAGTACTTATAGAAAAGTGTTACTGAATAGAAACTGTAATTGTCTTAATTAGAACATGTCTTTTCCCTTCAATAAGCTTTTTATTATATGTAAAATAAAATAACAAAATTTTATTGCTAAGTAAGGCTTAGCATATTTTTAATCATGGACCATTAGAGACTTTTACAACTTTGTGGGGGGTACAAATTTAGAAGGACTGTACTGTCTGGAGTTAGGAAAAGCTAAAACAGTTTGACCTGAAGCCTCCAGTTGAAAGGGTATAACTTTTCTGTGAAAAAAAGTCACTTTGTCACATTTTGCTCCATGACAGAACTTTCAGAACCCTTTCACATTACTAGGGACCTTAGGACCAGGTAGCCAGTACCAGCCAGTGGAGACAATACAATGGAGGCCTCCTCTACCTTTTTTCCTTCTTCACCACATGACCCTCCAACCCCAACCCCAACCCATATTTCTTTGCCACTTTCTTTGGGGGGGGGGGCACATCCTGCAGCGCTAAGAGGTTACTCTTGGTTCTGTGCTCAGAAATCACTCCTGGCAGGCTTGGGGATTATATGGGATGCCGGGATTCAGACCAACATCTTTCTGAATGCAAGGCAAATGCCCTATCTCCATGCTATCTCTCCAGCCCCTCTTTTTTTTAATTTATTTACTTACTTTTAGTTTTGGGGCCACACCTGGCAGCACTCAGGTTACTCCAGGCTCAGAAATAGCTCCTGGCAGCCTCAGGGAACCATATGGGATGCCAGGGATCAAACCCAGGTCTGTCTCTGGTCAGCTGCTTGCAAGACCAACACCTTACCACTGTGCTATTGCGCTGGCCCCATTCTCTGCCACTTTCTGTAGATGGAATGAATGTTCTGTAAAACAAATGTAGTATGAATAAATGGTCGTGTAATCTTAGCTCTTCAGTGCCTAAAACCAGACTCCCTACTTCCTCGCCCTTGAGGCTTGCTCTCTAGCCAGTACTAGAGGATATTTTAAGTTGTTGCCAATAAGACCCCTCTTTTCTAAGCAATTGTTTCTATGCTTTGGGGGAATGTCAGGATTCTACTCAACTCTCCAAACTCTTCTGCTACTTTTGCCCAATGTCCTTGGCTAATGAGTGGATTTCTCCCTAACTCAGGACCTCATTCATTTTTTCCCCAGTCGGTATGCTTCCTCTAGCTCTTTGCTTAGTTGATTGTGCCCTTTGTTCTAGGCTAGTTCGTAAGAGAGAAGGTCATTTTACTTAAGTAGCTCCTTTAATATATACTAATTTCAATTGAACCTTTTTGAATGTTTTGGTGCTTTTGTTTTGTTTTGTTTTGTTTTTTGGACCATACCTAATGGTATTCCAAAAAACCACTTATTCCTGGCAGACTCTGGTGATTATATAGGGTATTGAGGATTGAAATCAGATTGCTTCTCATGGCCACTATACTCTCAGGATCCCATTAAACCCTTTGTTTGCTTCATAAAAGCATTTAAATTTGTAATTGGATTTCTAATATTTACACATATTTTCCCTAAATGCTAAGTGGCAGCTGACCTAATTATTTGTTCCCATCCTTCTCCTATCAGAGTCCTTAACTTACATTGCTCTAAAATATATGGGTAAATTGATGGAGCTGGAGCAATAGTATATCTGCTAGGGTACTTGCCTTATATGCAGCAAACCCAGGTTTGGTCCTCAGCCAGTCAGTCCAGAGACAACAGAACAGTTTGAGAGCATTATTAGCAATAAGCCTATAGGTAGGCTTATTTGTATTATTTATAAAAGTACAGAAACAACTGAATAGGAAAGAAGGGCTTTCTGGCAAGAAAATATAGAAAGTTGGAAAAGTTTGACCATGAACATCACCTGGAGAACAGCTTTCAAGAGAGGGAATAAATAGGACTTAGTTTTATGTTCACCAGAGAAAGTGTGGCATAGAGTTTATTTAGATTCTAGTTGTTTCTAAAAAGAATTCATACATGTACATGAGATTGGTGATCATGTGCAACTGAGGAACATGCAAGAAAAAAAGAAAAGCATCCCATGTACAGAAAGTAGTGGGGATACATCATTGGGTAGCATGTTTTTCAGTCTTGTGATGAAAAGGAAGGAGACTAGAGATAGGAAAGGGCTTCACTGTGCAGTCTCCATCTCTAGTTACTGTCCTTCCAGACATCAAGGTGATTTCTAGTACAAATGTTCATTTTTCTTTTGTTAGTTGTTAATTTGTTCATTTGTTTTGAGGCCACAACCAGAAGCATCTCTTGGCTATACACTGAGAAATTATGCCAAAAGATGCCTGGGTGATATATGATGCCAGGGATGGCACCTGGATTGGCTTAATGCAAGGGATTTGCTCTGACCTTATCAGAGCCTATAGAATGCAAAAGGGCAGCTTCACAGGGAGAGATTGCTACACCCTTTAAATTGTAAGCTCCACGCCAGTCTAATTTAGCCTTTTCTAACTCCAGTCTCCTAAATTAGAGTCTCTGAAGAAAAGAGAAGAAGCAAAATTGGAAAAAGCTATTATAGTTGGAAGATGATGAACTCATGTCCTACAGTAACCATCTTGACTGTGATCATAAGTAGCTTCTGTGGAGGAAGAGAACAGAGAAGGAAACACTTATTTAGTAAGGGTAAATTGCAGAATGATCCATGCATTGCCACAGTGTTAGGGTTTGGAACATCTAAACTAAAGGTCTCTGAATTAGTGTACAATCTATTCTTGTTTTAGGTTTTTTGTGTGGGGAAGAACTAGAAAAGGGCAAATTCCCTTCTCTAGAAGTGATAGCTGGCTCTTAATTTCAAATTCATCTCTTAATTTATTCTGAACTAATTCCATATGCATTTGTATCCTTTCATTCATTCATTCATACTGCCCATTTAAATAAGCTCCTAATCAAAAGCTGAGTTTATGTTTGGCATGTTGCTGAAACTCTAGCAATTAATATTGTCCAAGTAGAAAACTTTTGTATGATAAAAACAAAACAATTCTGCAGCAATGGTTATGTGCTATGACACATATGGAAGAAACAATGATGGTAAAGTAGATAAACTCAAATTAATGTATTCATCTATAACTTGCCAACTCTCTGATGGAGAAAATCACACCTTGATTATTTCTAAATCTCTAATTCCCAGTGGACCATTTAGCCTACACGAGATTCCTACTAAATGTGTTTGAACAAATAGAGTAAAATAAAAGTTAATCAGTATGGTGGATTTACAACCAATCTAGATACAGGGAACATTTCTGCTTGAAGATAGTACAGTGGGGGGCCAGAGAGATAGCTTAGCGATAGGGCTTTTGCCTTGCATGCGGCTGACCCGGACTTTTACCACTGTTTTAGTCTTCTATTTGGAATAGGTCTTAGAATAAAACAAAAGTGATCTGTAGCAGGGACTTGTTCCATGTTGGGCAGTCAAAACAAATCTTTTCTAGAAGAGTGTGTGTGTGTGTGTGTGTGTGTGTGTGTGTATGTGTGTGTGTGTGATTTCTTTCTTAAAAATTTCTTTAAACACCGTGGTTATAAAATGTTCATACTTGGGAGTTTTAGTCATAGAATGGAACCACCTTCACCAGTGTGTGTTTTACTCACTGGTATTTGCAAAGATTTATCAAATATATATATGGTTTTTGGGTCACACCCAGAGGCGCTCGGGTTACTCCTGGCTCTGTGCTTAGAAGTCGCTTTTGGCAGGCACAGGGGACAGTATGGGATGCCGGGATTCAATGCCGGGATCAGCTGCTTGCAAGGCAGACACCCTACCGCTGTGCTTATCAAATATTTTAAGAGTGATTAGAAATGGCACTGCTATGGTAATAGATACTCTCTGTGGCCTGGGTTTTGACTAAAACACTGATTTAATCCATTTTTCCTGAGTAAAATACTGAAATTCTGAGAGCCCTGTGGTTTCCATTGTAAGATTGTAGTTTAATGCTTTGCATGAAGTTTTGCAATAAAGGGAATGGAAAACAAATATATTTTTGGATACATTGTTTTCTTCAACAAATGTATCTCCCTTCTGTGTTATAAAAGCAGTAACTGTGTTGCAAAAAGCTCTGAAAATCTGACCAAATAATATGTTATCATTTGCTTTTTTCTCTTTTTCAAAAATGATGTTAAGTTTGACTATTTCAGCCAATTACTTGAATTTAACTATTCAAGTGTCCATTGTTTGGAGTGGAAAAAAAATGACCCAAAGATTACTTTTTGTTTGGGTCTATTTTAATGAATATTCCTTCACTTGTCTGTATTTCAATGTGATATTTAATATGAACTTTGACATGTTATATTGACCTGAGGTGAAATTGAGACTCTTATCTCTTATCTCAAAAGTCATTAGTAGGCATGTATGCATATGCTTTATATTTGCATACTTTGCATATTATATTATCTGCATGTCTTACCTGTTCCCAACCAGGTTTATGGTGACATCATGAAGCAGGAAGGAAAAAAAAGAAAAAGAAAATGTACACATATTCACAGTCTTAGGAGAGGGAGAAAGAGAAAAAAGATTTTAATGAAGGAAAATTAAAGACATTATATGTTAGCTTTACAGCCAAAGTTCAAATCATGTGCAAGCTAGTTGGCCAAAGTTAAAATTTGACTGGAATTCCAGGAATATAGTGGATACCACACTCACCTCAAATTGCGAAATTCAAATTTTACAATAGCTAATGCACTTGGTATGGAGTTAGGGAAGTTTTTCCAATCCTTTTCATATCGTGGAGCAAATGATTGTTTTTAAGATGTGAGATGATAAATATGAGAATTTTTTCTAGGTGAAGGGATAAGCCCTAAAATCTTACCATATGTTTCCCCAAACTTGCTGGCAACAAATATTTTTATATTTTGGCATATTTCCAAATTTTTTTCTTTTTCTTTTTTTCTACTCTTTTCACTGCTTTGTGCTTATACATCACACTTCTGGCAGACTGGGGGAACTATATAGGATGCCAGGGATTGAACACAGATTGGCGACCCACTCACTCTACTATCACTCCGGCCTCAATATTACCTGGGTCGTCTGTGTGCTATAGACATTGGCTGAAACTCTCTTATAGAAATCATATTATTGACAAAATTTCTCAGGCAAAGGCTGTTTTCCTGAGACTAACTCTTATGTCCTTTTAATGCAAGTCCATGGAACAGCAAAGCCCAATTCAGTAAAAGCAATTCCATCAGAAGCTAAAAGATTATAGCCCTGGTACCTCTGACTTTGTGATTGTTTGACTAGATCCTGAGAGAAATTTACCACAACTAGAGAAATGGATGGATTGCTTATCTTTCAGGCAAGTTAAATCCCCTCTACTTGATAAAGCCTTGAGTAATCAGGAAATGAAGGAGACTAATAGATTCACCCCTGATGAAAATTGACACCCACATTCAAGTCTCAGGAAAAGCGAATTTCCCAGATAGAACCTGTTTGGGTAATGTAAATCAGGCCTGCAGGGCACCATTTGTATGCAAACAGACTTAAGTTAAGGACTTAGTGCGATTGCTTTCTGTCATCTGGATCACAACAAGATGAACAGATTTAAAGTGAAAAGGCTTATCTATAAACCTGGTAGAAAATAGAGCTAGATCTTTGTACAAAGAACTAAAGAAACTTGAAGAGGTGAGCAAATGCTTATCCAGCAGTTGGGAAAGAAAATAGAGAGGGGCTCATTTATCCATAACATTTTATTATTTTTAACATTTTGATATCAAAACTTAACTCTACATTTATAAACAATGTGTGTTTTATTTTTAAAATTTTAATTTGTTTTATTTTTGAGCCACACCTTGCAATGCTCAGGTGTTCTTGGTTCTGCATGCAGGTCTTACTTGAAGTGCTCAGGGGACCATATGGATGTCAGGGATCAAACCAGGTTTAGCTGCATGTAAGGCAAGTACCCTAATCACTGTACTACCCCTCTATTCCCCATTTATGAACTATATAATGCTCAACAATTTGCTTACTATGTGTTTCTTACATGGTATTGTAACTTACAGTAGCTGTGTAAAATTAAAAGGCTACAGCTGTGATGTAAGTATTACTGTTAAATCCAACATTGCATCAAATATAGTCTGCCAGAAATTGGTACACATGGCAAATCATCTTGGTGAAAAAGCTAAACATTTGTGACAAATGCTATGTCCAATAGTCAAAGAAGAAAAGATGAGTAATATATTTTCTGTTACTCCTGTGAGGATAATAAATTAAATTGACTGGGTAGTTTATTTTCAAGTGAGGTAAAACAATATAAAAAATTGTTTAAACTATTTGGATATTTGCTGGCTGTCATAACTGACAAGACTGGGAATTAGGCACTTTTGGCATGATTGGATTGAGGGCCAAAATGATAACATGTGTGTTTTTGCTCTTCCGTATCTATCTCTACTTTAAGTTCCAGCCACTACATAGAACCAAGATAGCTCAACCCATATCCCTTCCATTCTCCCAGGTATATATTCAGTGAAACTCACAAAAATGAAAAGATCAAAGTTAGTTTTCATAAGTTATCTTGACTTAGATTGACTCAATTCATGACTCAATCAACATTCAAATGAATTGTATCTGCTCATTGCTTGATATTTAGGATATAGAAATCAGTTCTCTATTCTGTAGAAGCTGGTATACTAGAACTGTGCAGCTGGGACCCTCGAGAGACAGGTTTGGACCCCACTGACACTCTAGCAGGGCAGACTCTCATGTCCACCAAAGGGAGCCCCTGAAGGGAGGCACTCTATAGGTCCAAGCACCCTCATCTTTCCATGAGGAAAAGGAGATGAGTGCCTGTTAGAGCAAACATCGGGCATGTCACAATGGAGCCCACCTCCTGTGCTTTATCTGATCATATAAGTGACATCTCTTTGTTACCTCCCCCTCAACTTTCTGCCTAATTTATCTGGATAGTGAGACCCTTCCACAACTGGGAGGGGTCTGTGATTGGTAACTAAGAGTGGCCTGGGGAATGGGTGAGAAGAGATGCTCCAAGGGGTAAGGGGCAGAGGTAGCAAGATAGATGGAGGCAGCTGAAGTAGGCTGCTTAAAATCCCTAGCTTAGAGGCCATTGAAAAATATGCACATGATGGTTAGGGCCTTGTAATAAAGCTGATGTCTGCTGAAACTTCATCTGACTGCCTGTTGATCATTTATTTGCTGTCACCCTGAATCAACAAACCCATAGACCTAAGTGGCTGCAGGCACCAGGCAGCCCAAGAAAGCAAAATTATAGCTCCAACCTATCTGATTTTGCTACCACAAGGCATTTATGTGTAAGACATATAAGGGGTTTCATGTGTGGGGCCCAAGTGATAGCACAGTGGGTAAGGCCTTCCACTTGGTTAACCCTAGCATCTCATATGGTCCTCTGAGACCACCAGGAGTTATTCCTGAGAGTAGGCTAGGAGTAACAGTAATCCCTGAGCACCACTAGTTGGTGTGGCTCAAAAAAAAAAAAAAAAAAAAAAAAGAGGGGCCAGAGAGATAGCATGAAGGTAAGGCATTTGCCTTATATGCAGAAGGTCGGTGTTTTAAATCCCGGCATCCCATATGGTCCCCCGAACTTGCCAGGAGCGATTTCTGAACATAGAGCCAGGAGTAACCCCTGAGCGCTTCCGGGTGTGATCCAAAAACAAAAACAGAAAAGAAAACGAAGAATTTTTACATGTGTTATATATAATATTACAATGTGTTTATATAACAAACACATAATATTATAATATATATTTATTCAGATCACCAGCAGTATTTCTTATATTTTGTCATCCTGGAATTAGAGGCAAAACCCATTAGAATTACCTTAATGTTGAGAATGATAAAGTGTTTTTTTTTTAAATATGATTTAAGTAATTGGTGAAAGGTTGGGTGCTGGTTGACAGGAGAGACCACTGTATGATTGTAGGGCTTGAACACTATACCCCCACAATATTTCTGAGATAAAGAGAGGTACCTAGATTAAATAAGTTACCAGTGAATGTTAAGATAACCAACCCTATAAAATAAAGATCTGGCTAGAAGGTCAGTTTCATGAAAGTTACTGGTATTAAAAAAAGAATACCTGGTATTAATGGCAACTGCTGTACCATTGAAAAAAGACAGCTATCAAGCTACACTCAAATCCACTTGACCTGAAAGACCTGGAACTTGTCTTTACAACCCTATGGCCTGGATCATAGGTACTATTATCTGGATGAGATATTTTTCATTTGGTTCAGAGAACACACAATTGAGAGACTGTGTTCTAATCTTTACTATGAGAAAGAATTCAAGGACAAGAGAGCATTATTTACAGAAAGGAAAAGGATCTATTCACATTTATGTCAAATAAACAGGCACTTGCTTTTCTAAGGCAGAGTCATATTTCTTTAGAGTTGGGGAAGAATTTCTATGGTACACAAAATTCCTAAAATGACTGGTTTCTCAGATATAGGCACTACTGTTTTGTGCTTGTAGATTGAGATTATATTCCTTTATAAAATTTTTATTTATATTTGTGGTTTTGGAGCACACCAGCAATGCTCAAGTTAGCCTGCTCTGAGCTCAGATATTATTCCTGGAAATGCTTAAGGAAATGTATAGGATACTGGGATAGAATCTGAGTTGTTTGTGTGCAGTGCAAGTGACTATCTCTCTAACTCCTGGAATTGCATTCTTGCTCATACATCCTATGTACTATTTCCAAAGCATGTAGCATCATATTGGGAATTAGTATGTGTTTTGACTTTAATGAAGACAACGGTACAAAAAGGTACAAATAGGATACAAAAGCCACCCACAGAATAGGAGAAGCTATTCACTCAATACACATCAGATAAAGAACTAATATCTAAGATATACAAGGTACTGACAGAACTTAACAAGAAAAAACACCCAACCCCATCAAAAAATGGGGAGAAGAAATGAACAGACAATTTTTCAAAGAAGAAATACAAATGGCCAAAAGGCGCATGAAAAGTGTTCCACATCACTAATGATCAGGGAGATGCATATCAAAACAACAATGAGGTACCATCTCATACCACAGAGGCTGGCACACATCACAAAGAACAAGAACAATCAGTGTTGACGGTTGTGGTAATCCATCTGATAGCTTCTGACAAAGTTTGCCTGGGTATGTTATCAACTTCTAGTCTTCCTTCTGTGACAAATTCTAGTCTATTTTTTCTTCTCTTTTTGGGGTTCCTGGTTTATTGATATTTTTTGGTAGAAACACTAATATTAAATTTTTTTGAAGATTTGTCTTTCAATAGATGGGGAACTTTTAAGTAAAACCACTCCTTACATTTACTCATTTCTAAATGCCTACAAGTCTCCTAAATCAAACATGTCCTTTTATTTTTTTAAATAATATTTGGGTTAAAATTACAGTGCTATTTACAAAGTAAATCGTTTGTGATCTATGTAAAAATTCCAACTATTTTTAGCCTTACCCTTTCTTAGTTTGTATCCAGAAACATTGCACATAGTTTATTGAATTATAGGTAATGTGTGTCAATGATGGGAGAAAAGAGACAATTGGGCCCCGTGCTAGTCAATCCAGATTTCATTGGGTCAAAATGGAGACCAAAAATTTTCCTTTCATATAGGTGTCCTGATTATCTTTATAGTAATTTTTTCTTAGGTAGTATTTTTATATTTCTTGATATTAAATACATAGACTTAGTATGGTAAAGGGTTCAGTAGCTTCTCCTTTTGGGGGAAAAGTTATATTTTCATCCTTCTCAAATAAAACACACATGGAGTAACTACATATTTATTTTGTTTAAAAAGTTCTGCTTGGGACCGGAGAGATAGCACAGTGGTATTCGCCTTGCAAGCAGCCGATCCAGGACCTAAGGTGATTGGTTCAAATCCCAGTGTTCCATATGGTCCCCCGTGCCTGCCAGGAGCTATTTCTGAGCAGATAGCCAGGAGTAACCCCTGAGCACAGCCAGGTGTGGCCCAAAAACCTAAATAAATAAATAAATAAAACGTTCTGCTTTAGATTCATATTAAAACTATTGGCCTACCATAGTGATGCGTAATCCTAACAAATCTATAATTATACTAAATAAAGCAAGCTTTTTTTTTCTTATTTTTTTCACTTTCCCTCCTCTCTTTTTTCCTTCCTTTTCTATGATGGGAGTCACAAACTGGTTTTGAAGAAAGAAGGGACCTATAATGTTAGGCATTGAACCCGTGTTCTTACACATCAATGCCTATATCCAACGATTTGGGTTATATCCCTGATATTTGCAAACCTTCACCATAAACCCAATTTCCAACAGATGTATAAGTTAGAGGGGTTTGAACAATATTGATATAAATTAATAATTAATTGTCATAAATAAGGACAAAATTTCAAAGTTCATTATTATAGGTTATTCCCACAATTTGTGTTATATAGAGTTTAACAAAATTAATCATTCTCAATAGATCTCCCTAATTCTTCACCCAGTGAATCTCCTTGAGGTGATTAATCAAAATTTGCTTAATACAATGAAAAAGAGGCCAAGTTTTTGATAATTATCAGAAAATAAAAAATCTGCTTACAAAACACTGACCACTATAATGAAAACAACATTTTTGTCATATCCATTTTTTTTACCTTTATTGAAAAGTCATTCCCTGCAATGCAATATATTTGAATTTTGAAAATACTTTCTTTAACTTTTAAACAAAAATGGCTGTTATTCTCTTTATAGCAAGGTACACTTGAGAAGTTTTACAATTAAATGCATTCCCATCAACCCTTGAAATTAGTTTTGTAAAAGTAAATCGCAACAATAACTTAATGTTCTATTACATTTTGAAAGACGACTATATTCAACCATATTATTTTAAGCTATTTAATTATACATTGCTAAATTTATGTAGTCAGAAAAGAATAACCTTGTCAAAAATGTATATATCCCTAGTTACTGACAGCCATTCCTATATTTATCATTCATAATTCTAAAAGACAAATATTATTATGCCAAAAAAAAAAGTTTCTACATATTTAGGTTTACTATAGGAATCCAAGAGTTCAAAGCAAACAATAATCTTATTTTTCAAGCACCATGTCTCAAGTAAACATCAGTTGTCTTTAGTTGGAGCCATTAACTAGACAATTCCAAAATAAAACTCAAAACCGAGAGGGCATGACATGCATTCTATAAAGTGTGAGTGTTCTGAGAACCAATTAGAGCTGACAGAGAAGGGAGCTACAATTGGTGAGCACCTGATTACAACTTGTACTTTATTCCCTGTTGACTCTGGTTATGCCATACCTTTCCATTTCCTAGAGAAATAAATTAAAAGTCAGAAGTAATTTTCCTGACGAGGGTGTAGGTGGAATTTTGTTGAGAGCTTTGCACACTGTGAAAGCCAATTTAACCCCTTGATGGAGGATAGTTTATTTTCTTTCCTTGACAGCTTTGTGGCAGCTAAAATAGGGACCTGATTAAGTAGAGACAGTGAGAGATTGAGGTCTTGTTCTAACAGCAGGGGGATCAAGGCCTCTAATCTTATCTCCCAGAACACTGAGATGAACTGAGGACTTAGAAAGAGAGATAAGTCCAGCTATTTTGTATAGTAGGAAGAGAAAATATTGAGAGAATATGTGAAAGGAGGTATGAGTCACTGTTACCCTCAAAACACATAATAGAAATTGAAAGGAAGAAGTCTAGCCAATACTGTAAAAAAGGGGGATAAAGGATAAAGGAATCTCTTCACAGTTTGAAAAGGATCATTTTAAAAATAAATTTATCCTCTGATAATATTTTTCTCAAAGATGAGTTCTTTTCATGATAATACATGAATTTTAACTATAATTTAACTTTAACTATAAAATACTATATTTTCCTTTGATTTTGTTTTTGTTTTACATTATTTACCTAAAAATGATCATTAATACCTATATTTAGTGCAATTAAATCTCACAACTGTGTCCAATAGTTCAGAAATATTGTATTAAAGTTTCACCAATTTTTATGGATATATTTCATTGTCATAAATATATTTTTGTCAATTTATCATGATAAATTATTTAAGATATAGAAGGTAAATTTGCTTATTATTTTCATGCATTTAGAAAGTTCTGTATGTTTGGAGCAATAGTACAGCAGGTAGCATACTTGTCTTACATGTGGCTGATCTAAGTTGGATTCTCAGCATCATCTATTACCCCCTGAACCCATCAAGGAATGATATCTGAACCTAGAACCAGGAATAAGCTCTTAGCACATCTGGGTGTGCCCCCCCAAAAAAAACCAAAAAATTAATTTATGTATGTCTCAATGTAAGTTTTTTACTGGAGTGTAGAGTAAGAGAATGCAATTACTCTGTCATTTTCAAAGAAAACCAAAACCAAGTAACTTTTAAATTAGTTATATATGATTGCTTTCTACATGGACTTACCTGGGCAGATTTTTGCCTCCGTACAACTTATGCAATATTTCCTTCATAAGTAGTTTTATTTTAGTGGGCACAGACACTCAGATTCTTCTCTTCAGACAAGCAAGGAATCAGAGAGAAAATGGATGAATTCAGAAAAGACTTTATTTAGGGAAAGGGAAAGAAAAGAGGAGAATGTGGAAAGCTCCAAGATTAAGCAAGGCATCTCCTTAAAAAAGGATTTTATATTCTTTCAACAAAGATGGGTGTGTCCCCAGAAGACTCCACATGCCAGCACTTCTGTGTCTCTTCAGCTGGTATGTGGGGGGCTCTGGGCAGGAGAGCTAGCCATAGGCCCCCTAGGCTGACCACTTAGTCCAGGGGACTGACATCCCCCCACGCCAGATTGATTTTCAAAGCCAGGCCTGGGAAATAGGGCCCTGGGGGGGGGGAGTGGGGGAGAGAATCTCCTCCCCTATGCATACACAAACTACAGAGGCAGGGGCTTCACCCAGAAGCTTCCACATGCCAAGACTTCTGTGTCTCTTCAGCTGGTATGTGGGGGGCTCTGGGCAGGACAGCTAGCCATAGGACCCTTGGGCTGACCACATAGTCAAGGGGACTGACATTCCCCCATGCCAGACTTGTCTTCACGGCCAGGCCTGGTAAATCAGGCCCTGGGGGGAGAGTGGGGGAGAGAATCTCCTCCCCTATGCATACACAAACTACAGAGGCAGGGGCTGCACCCAGAAGACTCCACATGCTAGCACTTCTGTGTGTCTTCTGCTGGTATGTTGGGGGCTCTGGGCAGGACAGCTAGCCATAGGCCCCCTGGGCTGACCACTTAGTCCAGGGGACTAAAATCCCCCCACACCAGACTGGTCTTCATGGCCAGGTCTGGTAAATCGGGCCCTGGGGGGAGGGGGGGAGAGAAACTCCTCTCTTATGCACACTGGACCCCATTAAGGAGTTCTTTTCTTAGTAGTATTCATTTTCAAAAGTGTGCGGGCACAAATGCGCCTGCATGACATATATACTTTTTAACAACACCCATAAATGTTCTTAATTCTCGATGTTCCTATGAAAAAAATAGTATGTCCTAGATTTGGAGGATAACATTCAAATAGGCCTCTAAAATTAGTGTATATGTAGGCTTGACTTCCTATACAGTGGTCCTTTCTGACTGCCAAGCCTAATCCATAAACAATTCATCTATACAATGTATATAGCCCCTCTGATATATTTCCCCTCCCCCACATCAGAGCCCCTTCTACTCCCTCATCTCCCAATCCGGATTCATTATCTTTCCCTTAATTAACCCTCTTTACCCTCAGTTCTTTAACTTGTTAGGCACCAAGACTGATCTCCTCCCTCAACAGATTCTGCCCTTTCGCACACCCTTACAAAGCTCATTATTACTCCTTAACTCTCTCACCCCAACCATCAGTACCCCACATTTACCCTTCTTAACTTCAATACCACACAGTCCAAAACATAGATGGAAGTTGTTCATTGGATTTAACTACCCCCAAATATTTCAAAAGACATAAAATGGATACATATGTCTTGAATATTTTATGTGTATTTTTTTTGACAGCTATAATTTTTTCTAAATATTCTTTTACAGTGACGATTCTATCCACTTTTTATCTTGTCTTCTCTTTGTGAGCTGTTCAATAAGGAATTTTGGTGAAAGAGTCCCTTAGTTTAATGCTTATGATTGAACCATGTCATGGGGATTGTTGGACTTGTTATTATGGCCCCCAGAAGCGCCAATAAGGCCACATGGCATTGTTCCTTGTTTGCAGAGGCACATTAAAATGGGAAAATACTTTATATACAAGTAAGTTCTTATCTAATAGAGATTGAAACACACAAATCTTGTACTGCAATGGGACCTTACACCCTGAACATTGATATAATGACCTGGCATAGGCCTCAGAAGAATGGGTATCCTCCATTCACCCCTGAACCAGGGAAGCTATATACAAAACATCCAAGGTTTTTTATAATAATATCAGGAAGCAATCCTCTACCAGGGAAGACCCTACCACTGCTGACATCGATCTGCTCAAAAGAGACTTCCCTTAACACTATGAAGACTTGACAACAACAACGACCTGCTACAGGACAGGGCTCTCTGCATTGCCCTTTAATTGTGAGGTGAAACGAGATGACACTCTGCACCATCCTGACTGCAATGTAGGATATGCAGATTCCAGTATCTTTAATACAGAAGCATGATACCAACAACAGAGACTGTGTGAAAAATAAAAGTGTATTGGCACGATAGACAATGACTTGGACTGGACAAACTAGTTTGCTGGAGCCTAGAGTTGGTCTTATGCCAGGAAACTTCAGGGGTAGGGTCTCCTTGTATTTAGGTCAAGGCTTTTCCTTTCCATGTCCCTCATATTTTGGTGGGCCTATGCAAACAGTAATTGCCACTCTAACACAGTTTATACTGTGCTCCTTTGACTCTAATCCTTAAGAAAAACAACCCACCTAAACTTTTGAGGTTAACTTAAACTAATATGCATGTGCATGGAAATGTAAAAAAGTACGTTGCCTTCAATGTTTAAGGAGTTACATAAGTTTTATGGCTTTAAATTGCTTTATGTACTGCTAAGAAATATTATGTATTACAATCTGGGAACTTAAGGGACAAAGTAATTGTACATGGGTTCTGTCTTATTTTTCTTAATGTTCTTTGGCTGAAAGTTCAAAGTTAAGATATCAGCAATGGGACTACTGAGAATTCTGTTTATGGGTGATTGTCCTTCCACTGTAACTTTACCTTGTCCTCTTTCTTTGCATCTTTGCTCTCATAATTAAAAATAAAAAATTAAAAAAAAGATGGGTGCGTCATTATTTCCTTATTTGTTCCAAGAAAGATGACTATTAAGATAAAAAGAGGATGCTAAAATGATTCTTTGTTAGTAAATCAAGTGGTCCAGGTTATCAGCCACCACTTATGCCTCTCTTGTGACCTTCCCTACCTTTCTTAAGGCTAAAAGATTAGAAAATCTTGCCCTGCCAGTGCATCTTATGAGGGTATTTGTATTGTGAGGGTAGAGTATGGATTAAATAAAAATTGATTATGGTAGGTTTTTGGTTACTTGTACAATGTGAATAATATGTAAATTTAAATATACATTTATGGGCCCAGAGAGATAGCACAGCGGTGTTTGCCTTGTAAGCAGCCGATCCAGGACCTTAGGTGGTTGGTTCGAATCCCGGTGTCCCATATGGTCCCCTGTGCCTGCCAGGAGCTATTTCTGAGCAGAAAGCCAGAAGTAACCCCTGAGCACCACCGGGTGTGGCCCCAAAACCAAAAGATAAATGAATAAAAATAAATATACATTTATATATACATTTTACATACTCATGCAAAATTATACATACATGCATTCACACACAAATGGGCTCAGTGTGTTGTAGACAAGTCAAGGGACCCTGAAAATGCATTTTGGTGAAATAATAAAACTTGAAGTCTACATTCCTTTGATATATACAAATCCTGAGCTCTTTGAGGCTCTTCCTGGGTGCAGAGATCTAAGGACCTACCCAGAAAAGGGTATACCCCCAAAAAAGAAGCTCCAAAGGATCCATGAGATTATGAAAAGAGCACCAACAATGCAAAGCTTTCCTGTGGTAGTCCACAGATATGTATGCAAAACTCCAGAAAGAAAAAATATAACCATTTGGAAGATCTGTATAAAAGATCCTTCTGATTTTTATTCAGGACTCTTCTGGCCCATGTCCTCATTTGGAAAATGTATTTTGCTTACTTGTCTCCAAGTTTCTTTACTTTCATATTTCCACTCTAGAGAAGCTTGTGTTGTTTTTTGAACATGTACTTCAACCTTTTTCTCTCATCTTTCTAAAATAAGTTTCAATACAGTCTACAAAAAGAGGAGATAGAAATAAAAAAGATTGAAGAGATAGAGAGAAGAAGAAAAATCTATGCCCTAGAGCCAGCAAGGGGAGAGGAAAATGGAACATTGGTGGTGAGAAATACACACCAGTGAAGGTTGTTGTACATTGTATAACTGTAGTTCAAGCATGAACAACTTTATCTGTCGGGGAGAAAAACTATAATATAAATGACCTTGTAACTTCTGTGTTTAAATTAAAAACAAATAACTTGAAAAATAAAATAAGTTTCAATAAAAATGTTCTTCCTTCACCATTTACCTTTTTCAAAAATTCTATTCTGTGAGAGAAAATTAACATACCCACAAATGTCTGTGCTGAATTTGAGACAGACCTGATCTGGCTGGAAATTTCCCCAAGAACTGATGGCCACTTATGATGGGTTAGAAGCACTTTTCCCAAGTCTATTCCCTTGTTCCATACCTTATTGAGCCACCAGCAACAACTTCTTCATACATTTGAGGGAAAATTATGTTTTTAATATTGTTATTTTATCTTGTGATTAGATATAAGATTTTTTATTTTGAAGGATCTGAGTTGTTTGAATTTAGACAACTGTTAAAAGAACAAGGAACATTTACTTATTGCAACTCTTAGAAAATATCAGTAGCATTTCCATTGCTAATTTTACCATAAAATGTCTCTCAGCAATAGAATTTCTTTTTTACTTTCTTCTTCTTCTTCTTCTTCTTCTTCTTCTTCTTCTTCTTCTTCTTCTTCTTCTTCTTCTTCTTCTTCTTCTTCTTCTTCCTCCTCCTCATTCTTCTTCTTTCTTATCTTCTTCCTTCTTCCTCTTCTTAGTTTTCTTCTTCTTTCTTCTTCTTCCTCCTCCTCCTCTTCTTCTATCTTCTTCCTTCTTATTTTTCTTCTTTTTCCTTATTTCTTCCTTTTCTTCCTCCTCCTTCTTTCTTCTTCCTTCTTCTCTTCTTTTTTCTTTCCTTCTTTTTTCTTCTATCTTCATCCTTCTTCCTTCTTTCTTCTTATTTTTCTTCTTCTTCCTTCTTATTTCTTCTTCCTCCTCCTTCTTCCTTCTTCCTCCTTCTCCTATCTTCTTCCTTCTTTCTTCTTATTTTTCTTCTTCTTCCTTCTTATTTCTTCTTCCTCCTCCTCCTTCTTCTTCCTTCTTCCTCCTTCTCCTCTTTCTATCTTCTTCCTTCTTCCTTCTTATTTTTTCTTCTTTCTTCGTCCTCCTTCCTCTTCCTCCTTTTTCCTCCTCCTCCTTCTTCTTTTTCTTTTTCTCCTCCTCCTCCTCCTCCTCCTCCTCCTTCTTCTTCTTCTTCTTCTTCTTCTTCTTCTATCTTTTCCTTCTTCCTTCTTTCTTCTCTTCTCCTCCTCCTCCTTCTTTTCTCCTTTGTTTATTTTTTTAGTTACATCTGATAATACTCAAGGGTTACTTCTACCTCTGTATTCAGGAATTATACCTGTTGGTGTTTGGAAGACCATATGGGATGCTGGGTCAAACCCTGATGGAACACTTTCAAGTCCAGTGCTCTACCTATTGTACTATCTCTCTGATCCACGGATCTAACTCTTTATATATGAAGATCCTTCACACTTTGGTTGTATCCGGATTAAAAATGGCCACTGAGTCCTGCTTCTGTTTGTACCTTCTAATTACTTCTTATAAATCATGACACACGTGTATATATGTAATTGATGAATACTGATAAATACTGATGAATCAGTAATTGATGAATCATATGAATACCATCTGATAAATACTTGTGATACATTTGCACTCTGTTATGCTAATCTCTCTTCATGGGAGTTTTCAAGTGTTTCCACTTTCTCTCTTTCTATTTTTGACCCTGCTTTTCAATGGTTAATATTTCCAAAGGAAGTTAAATGATTTTAACTTTTATGGCAAATGTATCTTTTTGAAGATTCTCTTCTGGGAATTTGAGAGAGAGTGTACATTTCTGTATTCAGTTGTTTCATGTAATGATTTTGCAAAATGGTAAGTTATGTACCACATCCAGCAAAGATTTCTGCTATTGAATCGAGCAGGAATAAGATAAGTGGAGAATTGCACATGAGGTTTCAATATTTAATCAAAATAGATGGTCCAGTGTCCCAGCATTTTCAAAGGTTTGAAATGCTGTATAAGAAATATATAGAAATTTTGAAGTATAATAATGCTTTGAAAGTTGAGAGGTTGCTACACTTAACCACTGCTCAGTTGTTTATTTTTTTTAATCTTTTCAATAGGGTAATCATTAGGTCTTGTGCAAATTGAGTAAGATGACTAATATGAAAGTGACTTTGGAGTTCAGTACTCATTAGTCTTTCTTCTTTCCCCATTGTATCTTCCAGTTCCCTAAAGTCCATTTTCTGTCTATATGAAAGAAATTTTATGATGAGAATATAAACCCTAAGTTTCTTTAACATTCTGGTGACTGCTTCCTAGACTTACTTACAGAAAAGCAATACATACTTACTATCTTATCATTCAGAAAAGTGGAGGCTGAATATCAACTTGCTTTAAATGATATTACATCCCTCTTCAAGCACTCGCGGCCCGCGGGCCATTTGTGGCCCTCCGTACAACATTTTGTGGCCCTGCCCTAGAGGAATCTTTTTTTGTTTTGTTTTGTTTTAGTTGTTTGGGCCACACCTCCAAATGTTCAAGGCTTACTACTGACTTTGCACTCAAGAATCACCCTGACTTTGCCTCCTGTGGCCCCCAGGTAAATTGAGTTTGAGACCCCTGACTTAGAGGTAGAAAAGTGAAAACTACATTTCCCAGATACCCTAAATGGGTGGCACAACTTTGTTTAGGTTCTGCCAATCAAATAAGCTCCTAATTGAGTTTAGAATAAGTCAGGTGAATAAAGACAGGCCATGGAATATTTACTCTTTTCTATTTCAGATTCTGATCCTAGAAATAATGATAGTTGGCTTGGGCTAGTAATAGCCACACACTTTAGATGATAATTCTAAGCTGTACTTTCATATCTATTGCAAAGGTATGAAAAATACTAATCCCCAGTTCTTGTCATCAAAGACTTGATGTAATTAGTCTGGTATTATGCCTGTTGAAAGTCTCCCAGGTGATTCTAATATGCACCCAAGGTTAGGAATCTACTACTTCACAGAAAAAATGATTTTATTTCAGCTCTTTATCTGTTAATTTGCCTCATTTGCATTACCTGCCAAGTTCCTCAAGTATGTGAATTTTCCAGATATTGTCCTTTAGAAAATGAAAAATGGCTGGTACTAGTGTTGATAGGAGAGTAGGGAGTTTTTAAGGAGATAAGGGAAGGGGTGAAAAATTAAATCAGCAAGAACATGGTGCTGGAAAGCTAGCACAGTGGCAGAGCATTTGCCTTGCACGTAGCTGGCCCAGGACTAACCTGGGTTCAATTGCCAGCATCCCATACAGTCCCCCGAGCCTACCAGACATGATTACTGAGCGCAGAGCCAGAAATAACCCCTGAGCATCACCAGTTGTGGCCCAAAACCAAAACCAAACCAAAACAAAACAAAAGAAACAAAAGAGAAAAAAAGAATTAGGAACCAAGTCCAAGGGATGCTTTGGTCTTAAAGTTGGGATGGTGGCTATGGGATAAAAAGGAAAGTTTAAAGTGCAAAGGGCTTTAGACTTAGAAACCATTTCAAAGGGATTAACTGTTTACTAAAATAACCTGAGAAGATTTTTCCAATTCTGCAATTGGCTTTCATTCTCCAAATGCAAAATAAATTTATTTTCTGTGGTTAATATCTTCTCACAGACAGTATTTAAAACAATATCAGCTGATCCCATTACAAGGGGTGTGTGTGTGTGTGTTTGTGTGTGTGTGTGTGTGTGTGTGTGTGTGTGTGTAAGCCCAAAAATCAAAGGTCAGTAGGCCTGTAGTTGTCACAGGGCTACAGAGCTTCTGCTGTAGGGGAAAAGGTTCTCTCTACTTTTTCAGCTCAACTTACACTATTTTCAGCCTGTTGGTTCTCTGTTTTCCTTTTCCCTTTCCTTCATTCTGGGATTTCATTTTTGGGGGAGGGACGTTTGGGGGGGCACACCCGGCGGTGCTCAGGGGTTACTCCTGGCTATCTGCTCAGAAATAGCTCCTGGCAGGCACAGGGGACCATATGGGACACAGGGATTCAAACCAACCACCTTTGGTCCTGGATCGGCTGCTTGCAAGGCAAAGGCCGCTGTGCTATCTCTCCGGGCCCCATTCTGGGATTTCTTATGCCTCTATCTTTTTCTGTTTTCCAAGTATTATTATAACACTGTGATTTACCAAGTTGTTCATAATACAGTTCAAATACCAATGTCATTACTAATGTGACTTTTCCTTCCCCAGTGTCTCCAATTTCCCACCCACCACCACAATCTGCCTTCATGTGGGCTCAAACAAATTTACTTCATATTGCTTGTTACCACACAAAAACAAATGGAATTTTCAAAACTTAGATCAACACAGGTAAATTTAAAATGATTGTTTTATTTTTCCATTTTTATTAAAGTCAGTGTCTAAGAACTTATTGGGCTGTGGTTGGTGCTAGTTGAGCTTTCTGTGTTACTGTATAGGCTCATTGAGATTGGTAGATTACTACATAACTTTCCTACCAAGATTTCAGGGGTATTACTGAGCTGACACTTCTATAACATATTGAGGAGTTGCATGGCCACATGCTGCTGTGTGTAGCCATACCAGTTCAGGATTTATAGATCTAAAATAAAATTTAGTTGCTTAAGAGTTTGATGAGGTTAAGTTGAAGATCTGAATAGATTTTTGTTGGAAGGTATAATGTGTAGTGGACTTCTGTAGTTCATGCAGAAAAAGGAAACTGTTCACCCCTTTTAAGAATGTCACAGGACCAGATTATCTGGGTTGTATCAGTGGCCATTATTTTCTTTTGGAGCTTGGTGGAGAAGCCAGATTATTTTTTTCTGCTTGAAATATGGTAGCAGGGGATGGGGAGATGCTGGTATTTCCAGTGGAAGAGTGTGTGTGTATTTGAAGGTCACAGTGAGGCTTGAGCCAATCCCATTTCAAAAGGAAAGACCCATAGTTTTTAGTCCTGTAGTCCCATCTGACCTGAGAGGATTTAGCTGCTCATATTATTTGACTTCAGTCAGGGATCTGGGCAGTTTCTTTTGGCAAGAATAGGGGGTGGCATGGGGCTGCTGCAGTTTACTCCTCCTCTGTCTTACAAGAGTATGATAACATTTCATTTCCCCTGAATTTTACAGTAAACTTGTCTAATTCATTATCTTTAGTTTAATTTTACCCACAAAGACTTTATTTTTTTAAAAGGAAGGTAACCCTTACAAGTCATTACATTTCAGGTGTGAGTATCTTTGAAGAAAATAGTATTTTTCTACCTTACAAAAATAATTGCTCTCAAGAGGATCAGAGATTAATAAAGCATTTTTCAGAGATTCAAAGGATTTCTCTGAAAGTTACTAGAAGCAAATAAAGTTCAGCTCTCAGTTGCTGCTCTTCAATATCTTTGTGATAGTTAATTTCATATATTGGTATGACTGACTATTAGGTGCCCAGATGAAATATTATTTCTGAGTATGTCTGAGGGTGTTTCTACATGAATTGACATTTGATTCTATAGGTTCAGGGAAGTAAAGGCTTTTTTCTTTGTGGCTGGGCCTCATCATATGTGAAGAAAAACTGAATGAAACAAAAGCTGAATGAAGACAGAATTTATCCCTGTATTATTACCTTCCTCATTGCATTATCTAAGACTTCTCAGCTTATCTTTTCCTGGTCATGGCCTAAGCTATTATATCATCTTCTCCCCCTTGTTCTTAGGCCTTTGACTCAGATGGAATCAACTTGCTGATTTTTTTCGACTTTTAGCTGGCAGAAAATTATGGATATAGCTTTGCTTGTTTTATGTTGGGAAATTTTTATATTAGGTATTATAAATATATTTTATATGCACATAGATAGTTAATGGATGTGAGGCATTATTTTATCCCCCACTTAATTCAATAGTTTGTTTACCTGGGAATAAAAAACTTTTAAAATTGTAATTAACTGAAGAACATTACCTCAGTTTCGTGACCATGATATCAATGTTAATATTCAAATGCATCATTTTCTAGTCCCAAACTTATACATTATTTTCACCAAATGTAGACATAGAATACACATGTTTTTATACACATTCTATGCACATATATTCGAAATACATGTATTTCTATACACATGTATTCTATACACATGTAGTAAACTCAATAGATTCAGAACACTTTTATGAGATATTTTTATAGACTCCTTGTCATAGAAAAGAATTGAGCATATATTAATGGTCACAAAGACAAAGGCCACCTGTGGTTATTAATCATAACAAGGACAGAAGAACAGAGTTTAAAATGCAATTCAAAGTTTCTTTTTTTTCTACAAAGTGGATTGTATTGCCTTTTTTTCATTATCTTATCATAAATACTTTTTGAAATATTGTTTATTTAACATCTTGATTACATATATAATAGTGATTAGGTTTCAGTCATGTAAAGAACACCCCCTTCACCAGTGCAACATTCCACCATCAATGTCCCAAATCTCCCTCCATCCCACCCCACCCCCACCTGTACTCTAGACAGGCTTTCCAGTTCCCTCATTTATTCACATGATTATGGTAGTTCTCTGTGCAGTTATTTCTATAGCTGCACTAACCACTCTTTGTGGTGAGCTTCATAAAGTGAGCTGGAAGTTCCAGCCCTCCTCTCATTGTCTCTGAGGATTGTTGTAAAAATGATTTTTATTTTTCTTAAAACCCATAGTTGAGTGAGACTATTCTGTGTGTCTCTCTCCCTCTGACTTATTTCACTCAGCATGATAGATTCCATGTACATCCATGTATAAAAAAATTTCATGACTTCATCTCTCCTGATGGCTGCATAATATTCCATTGTGTATATGTACCACAGTTTCTTTAGCCATTCATCTGCTGAAGGGCATCTTGGTTGTTTCCAGAGCCTGGCTATTGTGAATAGTGCTGCAATAAATATAGTTCTGTGTTCTTGTGTTCTTAGGGTATATCCCTAGGAGTGGAATAGTGGGTTGAATGGGAGCTCAATTTCCAGATTTTGGAGGAATCTCCGTATTGCTTTCCATAGAGATTGGACTAGACGGCATTCCCAGCAGCAGTGGATAAGAGTTCTTTTCCCTCCACATCCCCGCCAGCACTTATTGTTCTTATTATTTGTGATGTGCACCAATCTCTGTGGTGTGAGGTGGTATCCCATCATTGATTCGATTTGCATCTCCCTGATGATTAGTGACCAGGAGCATTTTTTCATGTGCCTTTTGGCCATTTGTATTTCTTTTTTATCAAAGCATCTGTTCATTTCTTCTTCCCATTTTTTGATGGGATTAGATGTTTTTTTTCTTGTAAAGTTCTGTCAGTGCCCTGTATATTCTGGATATTAGCCCCTTATCTGATGGGTGTTGGGTGAATATTTTCTCCCACTTGGTGGGTGACTCTTGTATCCTGGACACTATTTGTTTTCAGGAGCAGAACCTTCTCAGTTTAATGTATTCCAATCTGTTGATCTCTGTTTCCACTTGTTTGGAAAGTGCAGTTTCCTCCTTGAAGATGCCTTTGGTCTCAATGTCATGGAGTGTTTTACCAATGTGTTTTTCTATATATGTTATGGTTTCAGGTCTGATATCAAGGTCTTTAATCCATTTGTATTTTACCTTAGAACATGATGTTAACTGGGGGTCTATGTTCGCATTTTTGCAAGTAGCTAACGAGTTCTGCCAGCACCACTTGTTGAACAGATTTTCCCTGCTCCACTCAGGATTTCTTGCTTCTTTGTCAAAAATTAGGTAATTGTATGTCTGGGGGACAATGTCTGAGAACTCAAGCCTATTCCACTGATCTGAGGGTTTGTCTTTAGTTTAATGCCATGCTGTTTTGATAACTATTGCTTTGTAGTACAGTTTAAAGTTGGGGAAAGTAATGCCTCCCATTTTCCTTATCCCTAGGAGTGCTTTAGCTATTCGAGGGTGTTTATTGTTCCAGATGAACTTCATAAGTGTTTGTTTCACTTCTTTGAAGAATGTCATGGGTATTTTGAAGGGGATCACATTAAATCTGTATAATGCTTTGGAAATATTGCCATTTTAATTATGTTAATCCTGCCAATCATAAGTAGGGTATGTAGTTCCATTTCTGTGTGTCCTTTGTTATTTCTTGGAGCAGGGCTTTATAGTTTTCTTTGTATAGGTCCTTCATGTCTTTGATCAAGTTGACTCCAAGATATTTGGGTTTGTGTGGCACTATTGTGAATGGGATTGCCTTTTTGACTTCCTTCTCTTCCCTATCATTATTGGTGTATACAAAGGCCATTGATTTTTGTGTGTTAGTTTTGTAGCCTGCCACCTTGCTATATGAGTCAATTATTTCTAAAGGCTTTTTCATAGAGTCTTTAGGGTTTTCTAAGTAGAGTATCATGTTGTCTGCAAACAATGAGAGCTTGACTTTCCTTTTATATCTGAATTCCTTTGAAATCTTTTTCTTGCCTGATCGCTATAGCAAGCACTTTCAGTACTATGTTGAAGAGGAGTGGTGAGAGTGGACAGCCTTTTTTTTGTACCAGAATTTAGAGGAAAGGCTTTTAGTTTTTCTCCATTGAGGATAATATTTGCCATTGGCTTGTGGTAGATGGCTTCAACAAGATTGAGAAAGATTCCTTCCATTCCCATCTTGCTGAGAGTTTTAATCAAGAATGGGTGTTAGACCTTATCAAATGCTTTCTTTGCGTCTATTGATAAGACCATGTGATTTTTATTTTTCTTCTTGTTGATGTTGTGTATGATGTTAATACATTTATGGATGTTAAACCATCCTTGCATTCCTGGGATGTTTTTCTTCTTGTTGATGTTGTGTATGATGTTGATAGAACTATGGATGTTAAACCATCCTTGTATTCCTGGGATAAAACCTACTTGGTCGTAGTGTATGATCTTCTTCATGATGCATTGGATTCTATTTGCCAGGATTTTGTTGAAGATCTTTGCATCAGCATTCATCAGGAATATTGGTCTGTAATTTTCTTTATTGGCAGCATCTCTGTCTGGTTTTGGTATCAAGGTGATGTTGGATTCATAAAAGCTGTTTGGCAGTGTTCCTGTTATTTCAATTTCATGGAAGAGCGTGGCGAGGATTGGTAGTAGCTCCTCTTGAAAGGTTTGAAAGAATTCATTAGGAAATCCATCTGGACCTGGGCTTTTCTTTTGGGGCAGATGTTTGATTACAGTTTAAATTTCCTCAGTAGTGATGGGGGTGTTTAGATATGCTACATCCTCCTTAGTTAAATGTGGAAGGTTATAAGTGTCCAAGAATTTTTCCATTTTTTTCTAGGTTCTCATGTTTAGTAGCAAAAAGTTTCTCAAAGTAGTCTCTGATTATCCTTTGGATCTCTGCAATATCTGTCGTGATCTCCCCCTTTTCATTTCTAATAGAGGTTATCAGATTTCTCTCTCTCTTTCTTTGTGAGTTTTGCCAATGGTCTATCAATCTTGTTTATTTTTTCAAAGAACCAACTTCTGCTTTCGTTGATCTTTCGAATTGTTTTTTGGTTTTCCACTTCATTGAGTTAAGCTTTTAGCTTTGTTATTTCCTTTTGTCTCACTATTTTGTTTTATTTTGTTGTCATTTTCTAATTTTTTCAGCTGTGTTATTAAGTTATTCAGGTATGCCCCTTCTTCCTTCCTGATGTGTGCATGTAGAGCTATAAATTTTCCTCTCAGGACCACTTTTGCTGTGTCCCATAGATTCTGGCAGTTTGTGTCTTCATTTTCATTTGTTTCCAGGAAACTTTTGATTTCCTTTCTTATTTCATCCAGGACCCACTGGTTGTTCAGTAGCAGGCTGTTTAATTTCCAATTATTAAAGTTTTTCTTCTGTGTCCCTTTGTAGTTCACATCTAATTTCAGAGCCCTGTGGTCAGCAAAGGTAGCCTGCAAGATTTTTATCCTCTTTACTTTATGGAGGTATGTTTTATGTGTCAGCATGTAGTCTATTCTGGAGAATGACACATGTACATTGGAGAAGAATGTGTATCCAGGTTTTTTTAGGGATGGAGTGTCCTATATATATCTACTAGTCTTCTTTGTTCCATTACTCTTTTCAGAGCTAGTATATTTTTGTTGGGTTTCAGTCTGGTTGACCTATCAAGTGTTGATAGGGCCATGTTGAGGTCTCCCACAATTATTGTGTTATTATTGATTTCTTCTTTTAGATTTGTCAGTAATTCTATTAGATAATTTGCTGGTAGAGACCATATATGCTAGGTGCATATATGTTTAATAATCTGATTTCTTCCTGTTGCACGTATCCCTTGATTAGTAAATAGTGTCCATCTTTATCCCTTTCCACTTTTCTGAGTATAAAATTGGTGTCATCAGATATTAATATGGCCACCCCAGCTTTTTTGAGGGTGTTGTTTACTTGGATGATTTTCCTCCAGCCTTTGATTTTGAGTCTATGATTGTTCTGACTTTTCAGATGTGTTTCCTGTAGGCATCAGAAGGTTGGATTCATCTTTTTGACCCATTTTGCCACTCTGTTTTTTATTTGGTAAATTTAGTTCATTGACATTGTGGGAGATGATTGTCATAGGATTTAATGTCATCTTTGTAGATAAGTTTGCTGTGTTTGTTGGTCTCTCTTGTCTTAGAGTAGACCTGTCACTTTTTCATTTAAGGCTGGTTTATCATCTGTGAAGTTTCTGAGCTGTTGTTTATCCATGAAACTATGTATTCTTCCTTCAAACCTGAACATGATTCGGGCTGGGTGCAGTATTCTCGGTGAGGCATTCATTTCATGTAGTCTTGTCACAATATCCCACCACTGTCTTCTGGCCTTGAGAGTTTCTTGTGACATGTCTTCTGTAAGTCTTAGGGATGCTCCTTTGAATGTAATTTCCCTTTTTGATCTTGCTGCTTTCAGTATTCTATCTCTATCTGTGGGATTTGTCATTTTAATGAGGATGTGTCTTGGGGTGTTTTTCTTTGGGTCTCTTTTAGCTGGTACTCTTCGGGCATGCAGGATTTGATTGCACGTAGTCTTTAACTCTGGAGTATCTCTTTGATGATGTCTTTGACAGTTGATTCTTCCTGGAGACCTCCTACCTGGGTCTCTGGGACTTCAATGATTCTTATGTTTTTTTTTTTTTGTTGTTGAGTTTATCAAAAACTTCTATTTTCATCTGTTTGCGTTCTTTGAGTACTTTTTCCATTGCCTGTTCATTCGTCTTAAGGTTCTTTTTCAATTTCTTCTGTTGTATTGAGTTTTTTTGCATCACATATTCCAGTACCCTCATTCTTTACTCTGCTGCTGATACCCTGCTGGCGAGGCCATCCATTGCGCTTTTCAGTTGAGCTACCGTGTTTTTCAGATCTGTTATTTCATTTTGGAGTTTTCTGATTTCTGTCTTTGTGTTCTGTTCAGATCAATCTATGCTCTTTTGAGTTCTTCAAACATCCTCCATATTGCTATTTTAAGTTCCTTATTAGAGAGGTTAATCAGGTGGTTGGAATTTATTAGGTCATCAGCTTTTGTCTTCATTTTCTGTGCATGGTGTTTGCCTGGGAGGTTTCCCCATTGTCACGCTTGTAGTGTGGTTTTTTCCTCGTGTTGTCGTGGGGTTCATTGGTTAGAAAGAATGCACGGCCATGAAGCGAAGTGCTCTTCTGTTGCCTCTAGTTGACAGGTTTTTGGGGGTGCACTTTCTAGGCCTCTGAGGAGACCTTCAGGGATTCATAAACACAGGTAGATAGGTGCAGGAGAAGTTTCCCTTGAAGTCCTCAGAGTGAACAAAGGCATAGCAGGATGGAGCTTCCACAGGCCAGAGAGCTCAGCTTATTGGAAAGCGACCCCCACAGCCAGAATTTACTCACTTGGCAGCTTCAAAATGCAGTTTTTTTGGGGGGATGTGCTCCCTAGGCCTCTGAGGAGACCTTCAGGGATTCAGAAACAGAGGCAGACAGGTGCAGGAAAATTTTCCCTTAATTCAAAGTTTCTATTGTGAGCTTTACTAAGAGCAATAACTTTTGCTGTCAGTAAAATGTATGGTTTATTTTTTAATATATATATATGTGTGTGTGTATATATATATACACACACATACATATATTACTCGAGTTTTTGAAACATGGTAACCTACACTTGTGGTTACCATGTTTCAAAAACTCAAGTAGTATTTTCTTTGTGGTTTTGAGAACCAAATATATTTGCTCCCTGTGCCTCCAGTTATGTTATACTGACACATGGAGAAAAAAAAAGTCATGTTTAACAAAAGTCACTAAAGACTACACTGTTTTTACTGTTCTTTCTCCTAAATGTCGCCCATTGAAAATGAAAGGAAGGAAGGAAGGAGTTATCGTAGACAGGCCAGGAACACTATTCTGGAGGAATAAAAAGTACATGCTTCACCTTGTTTCATGGTAACATCCACTCAGCAGACATGAGTGCTTTGCAGAGTTGCTGCTACATGAGTTTCTGGGAGATTTTTGACAGTATCTGTGGCCAAAGAAATATTGCTTTTCTACAGAAGCTCTTTGAAAAGAAGCTCTTCAAAATGAACCCATTTACCACTCCTCCACTAAGTAGCAATTGAATGCTGGAGAGTGTTAAATGCTGACGAGCTCAAAAATCCTACCAGAGAAAGAGTCATCACTCACTCCAATTCGGGAGTGGTGGTGTGGCAGTACGTGTTCATTAGGAACAGTTGTCCTTAACTTAGTTGAGGGCATTTCACAGAAATGCAGGCTTTCTCTGGCAAGGAATCAAGGGAGATGTGTCTAATACTTCTAGATCCAGTACCTATTCTGCTTCTTGATTTAAATGATAGCTGCTTCTCATCCAGCAATATTGATGTTTATTAGCTATTATACTAAACTTTTATAGGACTTGTCTCCTTGATTCTTTTAAAGTGTCTCAGGATATATTACTCTCATATTTGCATGGAAAAAATGGAAGAACAGAGATGATAGGTAATTTATTCAAGATTATAGCATAAGCAATTCTGCCAGATTCTTCTGCTGGCAAACAAGGAACATAATAAAACATAATTTTACTAATTTAAGAATTGTGTTTATTATTTCTCTTTCTTTTTCCCTTTCTTGTTTCAATGATGCCAGCAGAGGGGTCCACAGACACACACTTGCTTAACTCATACTTTGGATTACACATTTTGATGTGGTGCTGAGTGAGGATCCCCATGCCTGAGCTGCTATATATAACATTTTATATTCCCCATGTTACTATGTCTAATTAACAGGAATTGAACTCAGAGCCTCATGCCTGGTAGCTCCACCACTGAGCTACCTCCAAGGTCAGACAATTATTTTTAAAGGGTCATAAAGAGGTTTTGTTACATTCCCACTATACTGTCTTATTATTATTATTATTATTATTAGATTCAGTTATAAATAGTTTTCAATGGCTTAATTTTGAATACACTCCTTTTTTGTAAATTTAAAAATAATTTAAATTTTTGTTCTAAAATATTCATTTATTTTATTAGGTTTCCCTTCAGAAATTATTTAATCATACATATGCACATATAAATTTCTGTGTTTATGAATTATGTTATGCACTTTTTATTTTAATTTTTTAATTATATTTTTGTTTGCTTGAGGCACATATTCAGTGGTACTCAGGGCTTACTTCTGGCCCTCTGCTCAGGAATCACTCCTGGTGGTCAGGGGACTATATGCAGTTCCAGGAATCCTATGGCATTGAACACATGCAAGGCACAAGCCTTAATCCCTGGACTTTCTCCTTTTGATCCCTGTAAACATTTTTAAAAGTTTTCACGCAAAAATCGAACAATTGATTAGCCTTGTAAGCAAAATTTATAAGCAAGAAAAGCATTCTTTCAAGCTTGCATGTTTAACTGTGAGTTCACTATAAATACAAAAAAAAAGGAAAGTAATAATTTAAATCTGATTCACAATATAATTATGTCAAAGTAGTTATGGTTGCTTTTCCTCACTTGTGTAAATCAGTTATTTAAAGCTCACACTAGAGAAATAAACTCAGACTGCCACTACATACTAGACTTTGAATAAATATAGATATACTTCTATCTAAAATCCAATGTTGTATTCTAACCCAGATTGACCCCCAACCTGACAAAAAGAAGTGATTCTGTTTTTCTTTCTATATCAATCAAACAAAACAAAACAAAATAGTAAAAGCATCTTCTTTTTCTTTACAAAGCCAAGTTGCTTTGTCTAAAGGTCTAAAAATAAAAATAGAAAACAAATTGATATTCTTAGTTTTTTCTAGTAAATCTTAGTGTCTCTTGCTATGATATTAAGTAGAAAACTCTGTTCTCATAATATCCCTTATTGATGCCAGAGAGACAAGATGGGAATGACAAACCACCTCGAGTACCTCTGCAAACAATATATCTCTTGAAGATTATAGACCAAGCTATATACAAAATCAATCTATTTTTTCTAACATTGCTCTGTGGATTTGTCTTTTCTTGTAAAGATATTAATTGGGCCAAAGGGGTTCTGAGGAAGTAATTTAGTGAGACTCAAAACCTATCAACAAATATTTGCTGAGTGCCTACTTCATAACTTATTGCCTTGTGAACATCTTGAAAAAGTTATTTCTGGACTGCTGAATTATTTGTATGTGTTATAGAAAGGGGTGATGGAAAGAGATTAAAATGAGAAATTTACTTTTTAAATTTTTCTGCTGTTCTCCAGAGATCTCAGTATTATAGATTTTAAAAATATGCCTCTATAGCTTGGAGAAAAGGAGAAAAAAACAATAGGTATACTATCAAAAATGTAAGAAATGTAGAGAAATATAAAGTCACCTTCTCAGGGGGCAGAGCAGTGGCAAGGAGCAGTAAGGCATCTGCCTTGCTGGCATTAGCTTAGGATGGATCCCGATTTGATCCCCCAGCATCACATATGGTTCCCCAAGCCAGGAGCAATTGCTGAGCGCATAGCCAGGAGTAACCCCTGAGCATCACCAAATGTGGCCCCAACCACCCCCAATACCCTCAAGTTAACTTCTCAAAGCAAATGTGCCAAATGATTATTTGTGTCTTTACATATATTTCCACCATTTAAAGCCTATCTCATACTTGTGAGGTAGAGCTTTTTGCATAGGGAATAAGGTCAGTCCATGCATATCAGTTACAGAACCATTGCTTCCCATAGAAATCTGTACAGTGGACTTCAAGGGAAACTTCGCCTACTCCTGTCTGCCTGTGTTTCTGAACCCTTAAGGAGAGCATCCTCATAAAACTGCATTTTGAAGTTGCCCTGTGAGGAAATTCTGGCTGTGGGGGTTGCCGTCCAATAAGCTGAGCTCTCTGGATTGCAGAGGCTCCACCCTGCTGTGCCTTTGTTCACTCTGAGGACTTCAAGGGAAACTTCTCCTGCGCCTGTCTGCCTGTGTTTCTGAATTCCTGAAGGTCTCCTCAGAGGCCTAGGGAGCACACCCCCCAAAAATTGTCAACTAGAGGCAGCAGAAGAGCAATGTCACTTAGCTTCGCTGCCGCTCACTCTTTTAACCAATGAACCCCACAATAACACGCAGGAAAAACCACACTATAAGTGTGACAATGGGGAAATCTCACAGGCAAATACCATGCACAGAGAATGAAAATAAAAGCTCAGATGACCTAATAAATTCCAACCATCTGATTAACCTATATAATAAGGAACTTAAAATAGCAATATGGAAGATGTTTGAAGAACTCAAAGAAAGCATAAATCGATCTGAACAGAACACAAAGACAGAAATCAGAAAACTCCAAAATGAAATAACAGATCTGAAAAACACAGTAGCTCAACTGAAAACCTCAATGAATGCCTCGTCAGCAAGGTATCAACAGCTGAGGAGAGAATAGAATGGAAGATGTGATGCAGAAAATCTCAAAACAACAGAAGAAATTGAAAAAGAACCTTAAGATAAATGAACAGGCAATGGAAAAAGTACTCAAAGAATGCGAACAGATGAAGATAGAAGCCTTTGATAAACTCAACAGAAACAGCATAAGAATCATTGAAGTCCCAGAGACCCAGGTAGGAGGTCTCCAGGAAGAATCAACTGTCAAAGATATTATCAAAGAGATACTCCCAGAGTTAAAGACTACATGCAATCAAATCCTTCATGCCCAAAGGGTACCATCTAAAAGAGACACAAAGGAAAACACCCCAAGACACATCCTCATTAAAATGACAAATCCTACAGATAAAGATAGAATACTGAAAGCAGCAAGATAAAAAAGTGAAATTACATTCAGAGGAGCATCCCTAAGACTTACAGAAGACATGTCACAAGAAACTCTCAAGGCCAGAAGACAGTGGTATGATATTGTGACAAGACTGAATAAAATGAATGCCTCACCAAGAATACTGCACCCAGCCCGACTCATGTTCAGGTTTGAAGGAAGTGTATATAGCTTCACGGATAAACGACAGCTCAGAAACTTCACAGATGATAAACCAGCCTAAAAGGAAAAACTGACAGGTCTACTCTAAGACAAGAGAGACCAACAAACACAGCAAACTTATCTACAAAGATGACATTAAATCCTATGACAATCATCTCCCTCAATGTCAATGGACTAAATTCACCAAATAAAAGACACAGAGTGGCAAAATGGGTCAAAAAGATGAATCCAACCTTCTGCTGCCTACAAGAAACACATCTGAAACATCTGAATAGTCAGAACAAACATAGACTCAAAATCAAAGGCTGAAGGAAAATCATCCAAGCAAACAACATCCTCAAAAAAGCTGGGGTGGCCATATTAATATCTGATGACACCAACTTTATACTCAGAAAAGTGGTAAGGGATAAAGATGGACACTATGTACTAATCAAGGGATATGTGCAACAGGAAGAAATCAGACTATTAAACATATATGCACCCAATGAGAGACCAGCAAATTATCTAATACAATTACTGACAAATCTGAAAGAAGAAATCAATAATAACACAATAATTGTGGGAGACATCAACATGGCCCTATCAACACTTGATAGGTCAACCAGACTGAAATCCAATAAAAACATACTAGTCGTGAAAAGTGTAATGGAAGAAAGAGGACTAGTAGATATATATATATAGGACACTCCATCCCTAAAAAAACCTGGATACATATTCTTCTCCAATGTACATGGGTCATTCTCCAGAATAGACTACATGCTGACACATAAAACATAACTCCATAAAATCAAGAGGATAGAAATCTTGCAGGCTACCTTTGCTGACCACAAGGCTCTGAAATTAGGTGTGAACTACAAAAGGACACAGAAGAAAACCTTTAACAATTGGAAATTAAACAGCCTGCTACTGAACAACCAGTGGGTCTGGGAAAAAATCAAAAAGGATATCAAAACTTTCCTAGAAACAAATGATAATGAAGACACAAACTGCCAGAATCTATGGGACACAGCAAAAGCGGTCCTGAGAGAAAAATTTATAGCTCTACAAGCACACATCAGGAAAGAAGGGGCATACCTGAATAACTTAATAATGCAGCTGAAAAAATTAGAAAATGACCAACAAAAGGAACTAAAAATAGGGAGACAAAAATTAACAAAGCTGAAATCAGAACTCAATGAAGTGGAAAACCAAAAAACAATTCGAAAGATCAACGAAAGCAGAAGTTGGTTCTTTGAAAAAATAAACAAGATTGATAGACCATTGGCAAAACTCACAAAGAAAGAGAGAGAGAGAAATCTGATAACCTGTATTAGAAATGAAAAGGGAGAGATCACAACAGATATTGCAGAGATCCAAAGAGTAATCAGATATTACTTTGAGAAACTTTATGCTACTAAACATGAGAACCTAGAAGAAATGGAAAAATTCTTGGACACTTACAACCTTCCACAATAAGTAAGGAGGATGTAGCATATCTAAACACCCCCATCACTACTGAGGAAATTTAAACTGTAATCAAACATCTGCTCAAAAAAAAAGCCCAGGTCCAGAAGGATTTCCTAATGAATTCTTTCAAATCTTTGAAGAGGAGTTACTACCAATCCTAGCCAGGCTCTTCCATGAAATTGAAATAACAGGACCACTTCCAAACAGCTTTTATGAAGCCACCATCACCTTGATACCAAAACTAGACAGAGATGCTGCCAAAAAAGAAAATTACAGACCAATATTCCTGATGAATGCTGATACAAAGATCTTCAACAAAATCCTGGCAAATAGGATCCAATGCATCATCAAGAAGATCATGCACTACAACCAAGTAGGTTTCATCCCAGGAATGCAAGGATCGTTTAACATCCATAAATCTATCAACATCACACACAACATCAACAAGAAGAAAAATAAAAATCACATGATCATATCAATAGACACAAGGAAAGCATTTGATAAGGTCCAACACCCATTCTTGATCAAAACTCTCAGCAAGATGAGAGTGGATGGAACCTTTCTCAATCTAGTTGAAGCCATCTACCATAGCCAATGGAAAATATCATCCTCAATGGAGAAAAACTAAAAGTCTTTCCTCTATTCTGGTACAAGAAAAGGCTGTCTGCTCTCACCACTCCTCTTCAACATCGTACTGAATGTTCTTGCTATAGCGATCAGGCAAGAAAAAGATATCAAGGGAATCCAGATAGGAAAGGAAGAAGTCAAGCTGCCATTGCTTGCAGACGACATGATACTCTACTTAGAAAACCCTAAAGACTCTAACAAAAAGCCTTTAGTAACAATAGACTCATATAGCAATGTGGCAGGCTACAAAATTAACACACAGAAATCAGTGGCCTTTTTGTACACCAACAATGATAGGGAAGAGAAGGAAGTCAAAAAACCAATCCCATTCACAATAGTGCCACACAATCTCAAATATCTTGGAGTCAACTTGACCAAAAATGTAAAGGACCTATACAAAGAAAACTATAAAGCCCTGCTCCAAAAAATAACAAAGGACACATGGAAATGGAAACCCATACCCTGCTCATGGATTGGCAGGATTAACATCATTAAAATGGCACTACTCCCCAAAGCATTATACAGATTTAATGTTATCCCCTTCAAAATACCGATGACATTCTCAAAGAAGTGGAACAAACACTTATGAAGTTCATCTGGAAAAATAAACACCCTCGAATAGCTAACGCACTCCTAGAGAAAAGGAAAATGGGAGGCATTACTTTCCCCAACTTTAAACTCTACTACAAAACAATATCAAAACAACATGGTATTGGACTAAAGACAGACCCTGAGATCAGTGGAATAGGCTTGAGTTCTCAGACATTGTCCCCCAGACATACAATTACCTAATTTTTGACAAAGGAGCAAGAAATCCTAAGTGGAGCAGGGAAAACCTCTTCAACAAGTTGTGCTGGCAGAACTGGTTAGCCACTTGCAAAAAAGTGAACATAGACCCCCAGTTAACATCATGTACAAGGTAAAATCCAAATGGATTAAAGACCTTGATATCAGACCTGATACCATAAGGTATATAGAAAAACACGTCGGTAAAACACTCCATGACATTGAGAGTAATGTCAACTTCAATGAGAAAACTGCACTTTCCAAACAAGTGGAAGCAGAGATCAACAGATGGGAATACAATAAGCTGAGAAGCTTCTGCACCTCAAAAAAAAAAATAGTGCGCAGGATACAAGAGTTACCCACCAAGTGGGAGAAAATATTCACCCAACACCCATCAGATAAGGGGCTAATATCCAGAATATACAGGGCACTGACAGAACTTTACAAGAAAAAAAACATCTAATCCCATCAAAAAATAAGGAGAATAAATGAACAGATGCTTTGATAAAAAAGAAATACAAATGGCCAAAAGGCACATGAAAAAATGCTCCTGGTCACTAATCATCAGGGAGATGCAAATCAAAACAATGATGGGATACCACCTCACTTCACAGAGATTGGCGCACATCACAAAGAATGAGAAAAATCAGTGCTGGCAGGGATGTGGAGAGAAAAGAACTCTTATCCACTGCTGGTGGGAATGCTGTCTAGTCCAACCACTATGGAAAGCGATATGGAGATTCCTCCAAAATCTGGAAATTGAGCTTCCATTTAACCCAGCTATTCCACTCCTAGGGATATACCCTAAGAACAGAAGAACACAATACAAACCCCCTTCCTCACACATATATTTATTGCAGCACTATTCACAACAGCCAGGCTCTGGAAATAACCGAGATGCCCTTCAACAGATGAATGGCTAAAGAAACTGTGGTACATATACCCAATGGAATATTATGCAGCCATCAGGAGAGATGAAGTCATAACATTTTTTTATACATGGATGTACATGGAATTTATCATACTGAGGGAAATAAGTCAGAGAGAGAGACACACACAGAATAGTCTCACTCAACTATGGGTTTTAAGAAAAATAAAAGTCATTTTTGCAACAATCCTCAGAGACAATAAGAGGAGGGCTGGACCTTCCAGCTCACTTCATGAAGTTCACCACAATGAGTGGTGAGTGCAGTTATAGAAATAACTACACAGAGAACTACCGTAATCATGTGAATGAAAGAGGGAACTGGAAAGCCTGTCTAGAGTACAGGTGGGGGTGGGGTGGGATGGAAGGAGATTTGGGACATTGGTGGTGGGAATGTTGCACTGGTGAAGGGGGTCTTCTTTACATGACTGAAACCTAATCTCAATTATATATATATATATATATATATATATATATATATATATATATATATATATAAAATCAGGATCTTTAAATAAAAAACAAAACAAAAAAAGAAAAAGAAAGAAAGAAATTCGTACAGTGATTTTATACACATAAAATAAGCCAATAAAATTAGTGTAAGTCATTTCTTTTGAGAGAAATTTTTTCCTAAACATCCCCAGAATTTAAAGGTAATGTTCTTTAAATCATCTGTATACACTTTGAATACCAAGAGTGAACAGAAAGAGGGTTTCTTGGAATACTATAGTTAATAAAAGGAGAGTGAATCAAGTATGGAAATGGCATAGCCACCATTTAGGCCCCAATATATAATAGACATCAGCCATAAGTGAGAAGTTGTTTTGTGTCGCTTGAAACCAACAGATAGCTTAGCTATGAGAGGGAGAGACAGAAACAGAGAGAGAGAGGGAGAAAGAGAAGGAGAGAGAGAGAGAGGGAGAGAGAGGGAGAGAGAGAGAGAACAATGGTTAAACATTAAACAACAAGTCATGATAGTTTTAAATTTTACAGGAAATTACTTGAAGCAGCACATTTTTAGAATTTTAATATAAGACTTTATTGAAGGTAGAGGTCAGTGACTGCACATCCCTCCAGAAAACATCTTAGGGATAAAAGACCAGACACTAAGATGTAAACCTATGGTATGAGATGGGAATAGACCAAGAGGTAATCTATTTGAATCTTAGGCAGAAGTTTAGTTGGGGAATGTGTAGAAAAAGGAATATGATTTATTTGTTTAGTAAATTAAAAGTGGAGATTTTTATAAGTATTGTCACAAATGTTTTAATCTTACTAACACTATAAAGTGAAATATAATATCAACTCAACTCTGTGTTGCTTTCAAAAGAGATGGATTGTTGGTTTTAGATCAAATAATGTTTGGATATAGGCTTTAGAAGGAGAGATCAAGATGGGATTTCACAAACAGAGGTAACCAAGGGATGTTAAAACTGCATGCATGAGAACAGAATTGGAAACAGTTCTTTTATTCCTATATAATTGCAAGAGGGAAAACGAAAGGGAAAGAATTAAGAGTTACGAAGGATTTTTGAGATTGGATCTAGTGGAAAAAATACATTACTATTGCTCTAATTCAAGTCCTCGGTGCTTTCTCTTCAACTCAAACTCCTGATTGTGCTTTGCTAGTGTTTCTCTTTCAACTCAACCCCAAATCATAACTAGTCTCCTTGACCAACGAGTACTTTGTGTGATTGTTATTACACTTGCTCAAAATTAATACTTGGTTCTTTGTTCACTTGATAGAACTCTAGAATACAGAGAAACATGAACATGGAAATTCAAATATCCCAACTAGAGATTTTTGGACATTAATTCATTAAATATAAATATAAGCTAGAATATTACATTTTAGTTTTTTTGGGATAATTCTGGTTTAATTTTAAAAAATATTAGTAATAAATCTATCTTGTTTTTTTGCATTGTCAAGACTTATAAAACAAACCTATAGTCATCAAGAATTATGTCCATGTAAGTATTTTTGTTTTGTTTTGGGGTGACCTCTGGCTATGATCAGGGCTTTTTCTTAGATCTTTTCTCAGGGATCATTTCTGAATGAGCTAGGGGACCATACAAGGTGCTAGGAATCAAACCTGGTTCATTTCTTTGCATGGCATTTGCTCTATCACTCAGGCTTTTATATGAGGTTTTTAAGAAGTTGAGAGGAATCCCTTAAAAATTTCACAAAGTTGGCCTGGAGTGATTGCACACTAGTTAAGACCTTGCGAATAGCAGACCTTATTTTGATCCTTGGCACCATTTATGTCCCTTAAGCACTTGCCAGATGTTTTCCTTGAGCATAGAGCCAGAAATATCTCTGAACACCTATGAGTATGCTTCTCCCCTGCCCAATCAAACAAAAACAAACTCATAAAGTATATATAGCAGAATTCTCTATGCACAATGACTTTTCTTTCTGTACCCTTAATTTTTTTCTTTCTTTATTGCAATAATCACATCCAGGATTATGATGATCATTGAGTTTCAGACATGTTTATGGTTTTAATACATGCAGTCACAGTGCTTGCCAGGTATCATACACATCAGTTGCAATGCCTACACATACATGACTAGGTGCTCCTGAGATTTAAATTTTGTTGCATTGCATTGCTGCATCCCAAGCAGAGATGTTTGGGATCATGGTCAATGCAGGCAGATGACATTGGGCATTCAAATTACAATCTCTTTTTTAGAGTAGGTGTAATAATATTGTTCTTTAGAGCTGTATATGTTCTCCAAGGACAATTGACTAGTCAGTTACTCAGTAGTATTAATTACTTAATTAATTGATACATTAATGCTTTTGTTCTCGTTCTACCAGTTCAAATAATAACCAATGCTTTGGAGAATGCTAGAATTTGGGAATGAAAAGGTTAATCCAAAATGGTTTCCTGCTTTTAGACAATTCATGGTGTAAAGGGAAGGGAGGTGAGTAGAGAAGTAAATTGAAATGTGCAGTACACCAAATTTGCAGAACAGATGATAAAAGAAATAACTGAATTGATTCCAAGATAAATTAAATATTCTTGGACAAAAGTCAATATCAATATCAAGGACAAGTACACATATGTCATGGGTAATTTCTTTTTCGTTTGCAATTTAGCCACACATTCAGTGAGTCTCTCTTTTCCATTAAGGGATACTTGCAAGAATGTGTTTCTCCCAAACTCAGAGGGGATGTTGGCTATTATTTTCTGAACTCTAAAAAAAAAAAAAAAAGCTCCCCAAACTATGATATAGTTGCATTGAAGATGATGTTTCTAATTATGACATGAGTCAAAATTCCCTGGAGTATATTTTGGGCTGTTATTGAAAACTGTTTGAAACAAAATGGATAGCTTTATCCATTACTTCTCTAAATTAATTATTTGTGCAAAGTACACATATGTGAACATGCATGTATGTATAGAAATGCACACAACAAGCCAGTGTTAATTAAGATTATGGGGTCTTAGTAGATGTATTAATTAGTATTAACCTGTTGAACTGTGACAATTTGCAAAAGCACCGTATAGACCTCATAAGAGTTCTTAAATAAGTTGCCCAAATGGCGACATAGAATATACTTAGTTCATATTTAAATGAAGGAATAATAACATCTTAAGTGTTGACTTAAGTAACTTTGCTCCTTTATAATATGTATCTCATAATTTATTAAACTTTAAAAGGCTACATTTTACAATGCTTTACGTAAGCATGACTGTATTAACTAAAAATGTGGGTATGTGTGTGTGTGTGTGTGTGTGTGTGTATGTGTGTGTTTGTGTGTGTACTGGTCTGGACACATTTCCTGGATCAAGATATCTTATCTACAACTTGGAGCTACTGTGTAGGGTTAATATGTTGACTTTTTGTTTTTTCAGTAGAGAAGTCAGATCACAAAGATAATGTGCCATGGAATTAGGCTAAAATCTAAATCTTTCCCTGTGGTCTTGATACTAGATCAAATTTGGCTTATCAAAGAAATCACAAAAGATTAATGACATGGTCTAAGGCATTTAACTTTCTATTAAGAAGATTAGATAGGGAAATGATTATTAATGTTATGCCCAGAAATAGTGTTTTAAAAGATTCCACTCCTTTTTGCTTCTTTACTTTTCTCCTGTGCTCTATGCACAAACTTCTTGTTTCCTTTTCCCCTTGACCCTTACATTTTCCTCTGCCTAGGATAGACTTTCTGTTTTATTCTACTGAGAATAAATGAAAACTCTGGTCATCCTGCAATATGCTTCTCAAATGTTATTGATTCTACAAAGCCTTCTATAAATATCTAGGGAAGATTATTGATTTGTATACAAACTGTACTTCAGAACTGCTTCTATAGTTATCTAAAGTTTCTAATAAGCACTTAGGTTTTTGTATCTTATTTAGTGTTAAACTTTTGAGAGGTAGTGAATTGTTCTTAAAGTTGACTCGAAATACTTTAAAATGAAATGTACTTCAATGTCATATAAAATGTCATCTCAAAACAGTTAAATTCTGAATTCAGCACTGCACATTAAGAGCCTGATTAGTAAGACTTGTAAATGAATATGATCAAAGTGTAATGATAGTGTATCCAAGATCTTGTTATTTCTAAAATTCATTGTGATTTAAAGTGTAAAGAAATTGTGCTACCAGCTATTCTCCAATACCTGATTTTTACCCCTTTAAAAAGCCTTAGTAGAACTATGAAAATAACTTTTGTAAAATTTTAATTTGGAATTGAGAGAGATAGCACAAGGGTTAAGGTCTTGTGTGTGGCAGGCCCCAAAATGGATATCCAACTCCACATATGTTCACTTGAGTTCTGTCTGGAGTGATTGCTGAGCAGAGTCAGAAATCAGTCCTGAACTCTGCTGAGTGGCCCCAAATCCAAAATAAGAAAAAAATTAATTTTCTAATCTTATCATTCATATTCATCATGAAATGCATTAGAATTAGGATAATTGCAGCATCCTAATGTTCAAAGACAGATTAGAAGTTATTGAAATGGTTCTAAAGTAGTTAATGCTCATTTATATCATTTCATTCTTTTCTTTGGGCCATCAATGGTACAGAAACATTTTCTGATCACTCATATTTACTGCCACACTGCTGACATTAATTTTGCTTTTCTTCTGAAGCATATATTGAGGTAAAATTTATGGAACATAAAATTAAGCATTCTAAAAGGTACAATCAATGACAGTGAATACATTCACAAAGATGTACTGTCACTTCTGTCTAGTTCTAAACATTTTTTCCAGTAAGAAAAACCTCCGTTTATTAAATAGTCACTCCTTTCATGACTCCCTCCCTTCAAACTTGACAAATGATAATTTACTCTCTGTTTTTATAGCTGATTCCAGATAGTTGATATACAAAGAATCATAGAAATGTAGTATTTTACGCTTGCCTTTTTATTTGGAAAATGTTTTTATTTTATCTGACACGGTAGCATATATTAGCACTTCATTTTTTAATGGCTACTAGGTCCTTTATGTACATAATACAATTTATTTTATCATTTTTGGTTGATATTTAGGTTGTTTCACTTGGGCTACAGTGAGTATTAGTAGGACTAATATAAATGTGTGTATAAGTGATCTAGTACTCCAAAAGTTTAGGGAAGGAATAAAATTTCTGAATCATATGATAATTGTATATTTAATTTTTGAGACACTTATAAGTCTATATTTAGCAATGTAAGAGCTACAGTTTCTCCACATTTTTGCCAATTCTTGCTATTTTTATATTTTTGCTTTCTTTATAGCCATTCTAGGGCTATAGCATGAAGTTTCATTGCATTTTTATTTGCATCTCTACAATGACTACTGATATTAAACATCCTTTTTAGTACTTATCTACCTTTGGAGAAATTTTTAGTCAGTAATATGGCCATTAAATTTAGACTATTAAACCAAATTAGTGGTTAACAAAAGGGAAGGGGATGATGGGAAGTGTTTAAATTGCATAAAAGAGAGTGATTGTATTATAAATGATGTAATTAGACTTTAAGTAATGAGCATAATGTATATAGAACTTACAATTATGTAGAGCTAAATTAATATAATATCAATATATTGAATGAATAACTCGTAATGTTATCCTTTTTATTTTGAAAATTCTATTTAAATTATAAATATTTATATTCTTAAATCTGGTTTATTCAGGGCTAGAGAGTGCAGCAAGTAAAGACTTGTCTGTATATGGCAGACCTGATTTCAATTGGTGGCTCTATATATGCTCCCCTGAACCTCAGAAATAATTATCAACATTATCCCTGAGCATAGTCAGCAGTAGTCATGAGCACACCAGGGATCCCAACTATCCCACAATCTTGTCCTTTTTTATGTTATTGAGTTGCAAATATTGCAACTTTTCAGGATCATGCACACTTACCAAATATATCATATTTAAATATCCTATTGGTATGTTATCTGTTCAGTTTTTTAATAATATTATTCTATCTTCTAATATTTGGGGAGTATTCTTTTTTGTTTTTGGTCACACCAGCGGCGCTCATGGTTACTCCTGGCTCTGCACTAAGAAATCAGTCCTGGCAGGCATGGGGGACCATATGGGATGCCGGGATGCAAAGCACTGTCCATCCTGGATCGACTGCTTGCAAGGCAAACACCCTACCACTGTTGTGAACTCTGCTGCTCCATCTTTGGAGAGTATTTGGAATAAATTTTCTATACAACTAAGGTGAAAGCTCACTGTATTAACTTGCATGTGGAGGTCCGTGTTATTTATGAGATACTTTCTTTCCATTAAACTATGGCATCTTGATTGATATAATATTTTTGTAGATCCACTGGCTTCCATCTGGACTTAAAATATTTTAAGTTGGGGATGGAGCAATAGCATAGTGAGTAGGGCATTGCCTTGCACACAGCTAACCCCACGTTCAATTCCCAGCATTCCATATGGCCCCTGGAATCTGCCAGGAGCAATTTCTGAGCACAGAACCAGGAGTAATTCATGAGCACCACCAGGCTTGCCCCAAAACAAAACAAAGTGAAAACAATTTTTTTTATTAATTTAATATCTATACTTTCAGTAAAACACTATTTTGATTTCTCTATGCTGTAAACTTTAGAATTGAAAAGTAAGCCTTTTATTTTGACCTATTCATTATAATTTTGTCCTTATAGAAATTTTTTTATTTCGATAAAAGTTAAAAAGCATAGACTGAATCTTTTAATCAGTTTAGATATTAGTACCATCTTAATAATTGTAAGAATTGTAATTTATATCTATCAACATAGGATAGCTTTCATGTTTTTCAGTTATGGCTTTTTGTTTGTGTATATGAATTTTTCTCTTTTGAGATTAAATTTGTTCCTCATACTTTTATATCTTTAGATGTTGTTATAGAATTTTTCTTTACTTTCTTATTGATATGGAACAGAATAACTTTTGCATGATAATTTTGTACAACTTTAAGTTAGATCACTTATTAGCTCTAGTTGTACTAATCCTACCAGCAGAAGAATCAACCTCTCTTCACCTGAATCATTTAATGTCTAAACCCCAACCATAAAAAACTTTTTAAATCACAAGAGTTTAAATAAAACTTAAAAAGTACTAATAAGTGATCTAATTAAAGTTGTACATGCCACCACCCCATATAACAGCTTGCCATCATAACAGGCACCTTTTAAAGTTTGATTTTTAATGTTGGGTCTCATGATTTCATTGTTGTTGGCTCTGATTTGGCTATTTAGTTCTGTCCTTTCTTAACACCACCATTATACCCAGAGGCTTTCCAATTGTATTTTTGTGTTTCTGAATTCTTTTAAATTGTCTACATGCAGGGAGAAACTGCACATATCATATCAACTGCACATAAGATAATTTTATTTTTGTATCCAATCTTGATGCAACTTATTTCTGTTTATCTAACCAGAACTTCTAGTACAAGGTTGTAGAACACTAGTGAAAGTCAGAATTATTGTTTTGCTCAAATAAGAGCACAGGGGGAGTAAGATTTCACTCGTTAAAATGTTAGCAGTGGATTTTTCATATTTTTATGAAAAAAATATTTTTTTAGAAGCTGACAAGACACCATGATGTACTGGGGATTGAATGTAGGGTTTTATGCAGGCATCTTAATCATTTTTTTAAATCAGGTTGAGGAAGTCTGTTTATATTACTAGTTTATTAAGTATGTTCACTATGAAAATAGTTAGACTGTGTAACAATCTTTCCTTCTCAATAGAAACATACTTCTTTTAAACCTCTTAGTTCTATTTCTACAATATATTACTTTGACTTTGAAAAGTTGCATCGTCTTTGCATTTCCTAAAATAAATTCCACTTCATCATGGTGCATTTATTATGCTGTTGAACTCAAGTTTTTGTTTGTTTTGGGTTTGTTTTGGGGTGGGGGCACACCTGGCAGTGATCTGGGCTTATTCCCTGGTTATAGGCACAAGGATCACTTGTGGAGGGTTCAAATGGCCCAATATGGAATATTGTCAATTAAATGCAGATCTACCTTGTGCAAGACAATGAACCTTACTCTTTGTTCTATCTTTCCAGCACAAGAGAAGTCATTTATTCTCCTCCACCTCAATATCTTTGCCTTTAACATCAGGATAATTACCTTCTTGCAGAATAAATTAAAAAATAACTTCACATTTTCTGTTTTAATTAATTTTTTTTAGAATTTTAACCTGTGAAGTTACCTGATTGTAGTCATTATAGATTCTGGTTACTGGTTAAAACTCAGTTGTTTTAGATCAATTTAAAATATCTCTTTTTTAGTCAGTTTGATAATTATGGGTATAATTTATTTATTTTATTATTGGTTTAATCTATAAAAATAGAACTTTTCATGGAATTCCCTTTATTTTAATAATGTTAATCATAATTACTCCTCTTTCACTTCAAATTTTATTTTCAACTTTTCTCTTTTTATCTTTCATTATTTTATATGATATGTTTATCTATTTATTTATTTATTACTTTGTTTTCAGGACCACACCTAGCAATATTAAGGGAGTACTCTTGGTACACAGTAGACCATTTGTGATGCCAGAATCAAAATAAATAATTTTAATTGTTCTTTTATCTGCCTCCTCAAATCTAGTATTAAGGGCCATAGAGATAGGTCAAAGGTAAAACATATGCCTTGAATATAACCAGTGTTTATTCCATCCCAGAACCTCATAAATGAGGTCTCCTGAGCACCAATATGTTTCCCTAAGTACCATCAGGCACAAAATTTTCACTGTGTTAATTTGCCTTTTCTGCCACCCTTCATCTGCTGAACTTCTCTTGAGGCAACTATAGGGAATATGTATATCTAAGTATTTTGGTAAGCCACAGCTTGTGAAGCTGTTACAAAAAGAAAGCTTTCAATGACAGATGAGTTAATAAAATGTCTACTTAATTTCCTTTTATCCTTGCTTCCTTCCCCCCCCCCACCCCTCTCTTCCCCACCTAGCAGTGCTTTTGGTTGAATACTCCAAGATCTTCATTTCTGCAGGGCTCAGGAGATCATAGGGGATGCCTGGGATTAAAGCTGGTTTGTTTGAGTGCAAGGAAATTATCCTACCCATTGTACCATCTTTTTGGCACCTATCTCATTTTCTTACCAGTAGTTAACGCTCATTAAATATTACTCTATATTTTTTGTATTTTTTTTTATTTTGATTCCAAAAACTGTACCCTATTTAAACTGATTCTATCAGTGTTGTCAATGTGTTGGTTGATCTAGTGATTAAAAAATATTTTTGGGGCTCTTCCTATTTTCACCATTTTCTACATCACTCATCTCCAAACATTTTTGAAGCAACCCTTCTTTGTTTTTTACCAGAAAGTATCAATGGAATGGTATCAGACAACTCATACTTGCATCTTGGGCTTTATTTTACTTGAGAAGAGGGAGTTGAACCACTTTCTGGTAATGTCCCAGACTTGTGTGCTGAGGGGAAACTGTAGTACAAGGAATAAATTAGGGTCTTTCTCATGCAGAGCATGTACTCTAGACTTTGATCTGTCTGTCTAACCTGCACCCAATGTTTGTATTAGTTTCTCAAAACATTTTTTATTTTGGTTAACTGACTAAATTATAAAGGAGTCACTATTGCTTAATTATGTTTTCAAAAGTTATAACCAAGAAATTGATTTATTAGTTAGTGCAAAGATAGGTACATAGTAAAAACAAACAAACAAAAAAAAACCAAGCTAAAACCTCTTAACTTTGTATTCAATCATTTTTGTTTTGTTAGGAGCTACTGTATGCAGTTATTAAAGCTAAGTTCTAATTTTAACAATATTAAAATATGAAATAAATATCCAGTTTGAATTCACAAAATATAGGAGATATTTTCTTTGCAAATCAATAGAACATATTTTATTTCTTGCTTATGTTTGTTCATCTTCTAACAGTCATTATTTCAGAGCTAGAAATAACAATGAAATGTTATTTCTCCTTCAAATAAGAGAATTCCTTCAGAAATTTTAGTTTCTCTTCTTTTATTATTATACTGCTATCTGAATGGGTCCTTTACATTCCACACATAACTAGTCATTTTGTTCCTTGGGTGAATCTATAGAGTTGCTTTGAGTTGTTAAAACTGAAAATTTGCACCTTGCATAATATTATGTTGTGTTTTCCTTATTCTTTGAACAGGTGTTTTGCTAGGATAGGTTTGCAGTAAAAGAACCTACGAACCTAAAAAAGATAACATAATATTTTAATTATTGCTTTCTTTAGTAACATAGATAATGCACGATATAACTTGATTCTTCAGTCATTCTCCTGTATAAGGCTTTTTACTTGTACATTTTACTAGGCTGGAATTATTATAATTAAGCTACTAATAAAACAGAAAAGGATGGTTACTGGTGTTTTCTTTCCTTTTCCCTCCTCCAACATTGCTCTCCTGTTCTAGACTTAATTTTAGTCCCCAGACTTCAGTTTTTCAATCCCACTGACTTGCTATAAACCTATTGGCTACAAACATATTGCTTGTTAGTTAATCCTGTGTATATAGATTCTGGATTTGGCCTGATTCTGGGATCCTGATCTCTCCCAGCTGCAAAGTACTGGTCATTCATAAAATAAAACCTAAATTCTTAATCCTTTCTACAACTGAGTGTTAGGTGAAATGTGTGTAGTTGTTAGTTAACATTAAATTTTCTAGTCTATAAGTACATTTTAAAATAAGCATATTAAAAATTGCAAAGAGGTAGCACACAGGACTAATATCTATCAATCTAGATGAGCTTTTTGTGTTTCTTAGAAATAATAAAGGAAAGATATATATGCAGAATATTCATATAACAACTAAGTTACAAATAGTTAAAAAGAATTTCACTATTGGGATGTAAATTAACACTGTCTTTGTGGAACCTAGTGTGAAACATGCTCAAAAATGTAAAAATGTAAATATCAGGAACTGGAGAAATGAGAAATTAGAAATAATATAGAAAATAAGGCACTTTTCTTGCATGCAATTGTCCCCCAATGGTCTTCTGAGAACCAGTAAGAATGACCCCTGAGCACAGAGACAATATTCCCTAAGTATCATTAAGTGTAGCCCCAAACCCAAAGTAAATAACTACCACATGACCCAGAAATTCTATCTCTCAATATTTAATTAAGGATAATAAAAACAAAGAGCTATATGTACTACTTTGTTCTTTGTAGCATTGATTATAGCATCCAGTATATAGAAACAGCCTGAGTTTGCCAATAGTGGATCAATGAATAAAGAAATTGTGAATATGAATATATATGCATATTAGGGAATACTGTTCCACCATAAAATGAATAAATATTGTTTGCAAGAACACAAATGGAACCTGAAGGCACTAGGATAACTGAAACGAGTCAGGAAAGAAAGGCACATGTTGCATGATCTGATATATATACTTGTAAGCTAAGACAAACAAGAAAACAAACAAAGCTCATAGATACAAAGAACAGTTTGTTGGTTGCCAGTGTTGGGTGAAGGAAGCAGGCAAAATTGGTTAGAGATCTACAGGTACAAATTTCTAGTGATAAAATATCATGGAGTATGTAACATATAGAATTGTTCATTTGAATTGCATAATTTAAAAGTTTCTGACAGAAGATGATTTTATCTTTATAGAATTGAATTTCTTCTTAACCATTTTTTAATTGAAGCATCATAATCATCATTTGTGTTTTTGGTATTGCTATACTAATCTCTCCTTCAATGTGTCAAGATTTTTTTTCATCACTATCTTATAATCCCTTAGCCTCCTGACTGAGTTCTCAATTAGATAAACCCATGTCTCAAAAATTGGGTCCATTGGGGGGTTTTCTAGTTTCTTTTTTTGTTTGTTTGTTTCATTTTCATTTGATGTGAGCAACATCTGCTATTTTCTTCTTCTTACTTCATTTAGCTTGAAAATCCCAATTTCTCCTACATTGCATCAAAGTATTTCATGAGGATATAGCCCACAATTTCTTAAGTTTATTTTTAGGAGCTGGAGAGATAGCATGGAGGTAAGGCATTTACCTTGCTTGCAGAAGGACGGTGGTGGTGGTTAGAATTCTGGCATCCCATATGGCCCCCCGAGCCTGACAGGAGAGATTTCTGAGCGTAGAGCCAGGAGTAACCCCCTGGAGGCACTGCTGGGTGTGACTCAAAAAGAAACAAACAAAAAAAAACCAAAACAAACAAAAAAGAAGTTTATTTTTAAAATTGTGAGTTGTGAAGTTGTTCAGAATTCAATTGTTTGAGGGCACTAAGTGTTCAATGGCCAATCCAACCACCAGAGTGACCTTCCCTTCACAATGTCCACACCTTTCCACCCATCACCCCTTGCAGCCCCAAAATTTACTTCAAGTGCTTGCTATTGTAGAAAGGCAAATGGTAATGATCAAAACAGATGTAATAAAGCATATGTTTTTTTTATCCACTCATCTGCTGTTGGGTACTCGGGTTGCTTCTCTATCTTTCCTATCAGAGATAATACAAGCCAATGAACACAAGTATGCCTGGGTCCTTTCAGATAAATATTTTTTTGTGCTCTTGAAGTAGAATGCTTAGAAGTAAAGTTACTAGGTTTTGTATGAAAATTACATGTGTAATTTTTTTAGAGATCTCTAGACTGTTTTGACAAAGGGGACTCATCCAGGTGAATAGCAGTCCTATTAGCCATTAATAAGGGCTCCTTTTCCATCACAACATTACCAACTCTTATTTTTCCAACCTTTTCACTATAGACCATCACTGAGAGTAAATCATAAAAGTTTTCATCAAGAGGGGCCAGAGTGGTGGCACAAGCGGTAGGACATTTGCCTTGCATGTGCTAACCTAGGATGGACAGCAGTTCAATCCCCGGCTTCCCATATGGTCCCCCGAGCCTGTCAGAGTGATTTTGGAGCGCAGAGCCAGGAATAACCCCTGAGCATCACCAGGTGTGGCCCCCAAACAAACAAAAAATTGTTTTCATCAAAAAAAAGGATAAATAAAAAAATTTCATCACAAGAAAAAGCCAATCTTGTTTGGTATTGAATGTTCACTATGGTATCATTTCATAAATATGCAAATATTGTATCTTTATGCTCATGTGAACTCATTAAATGTTATATGCCAATTATGTGTTAATAAAAATGCTAAGTATCTCCATACATATAGAATATTGTTGTTAATTTTATGCTTACATTGTGAACCTATGTTATATAGGAAGCAATATATGTTTATATATTTATATTTTACAGTCTATTTTTATTCATAGTTTACAGCAGATATTTTGTCAAATTACATTTTTTATGTAAGAGGAAAAAGTTCTTCAGGGCCAGGTGATATCACAATGAATAGGGCATTTGCCTTACATAGCACTAACTGGTTTGATCTCTTGCTTCCTAGGAGGTCATCTAAGCCTGCTAGCTGTGATTCTTTTTTTTTTGGGGGGGGGGGGTCACTCCCGACAGTGTTCAGGGGTTACTCCTGGCTCTACACTCAGAAATTGCTCCTGGCAGGCTCAGGGGACCTTATGGGATGTCGGGTAGGGCAAATGCCCTACCTCCTTGCTATCTCTCCTGTCCCTAGCTGTGATTCTTGAGTGCAGAGCCAGGAGTAAACTTTGAGTGCTGCTGGGTGTAGCCCACCCCCCACAAAACAAACAACAACAACAACAAACAACAACTAAAAAAATAACCCCCAAAGTTCTTGATCCCAAAGTTATGCAATAGTATTATGTATTATGTATTATATAGCTATGCAATAACACTATGTAAAAGTACTCCTAGGTTGAGAGTTTCTGTTACTATATCAGTGCAAT